>NC_056741.1:505535658-505835658 GCF_019279795.1 Protopterus annectens | reverse complement strand
TTACTTTGTATAAAATGTGACTGTGAGACCTTAGACACATGAGCCCCTACTATCTGCATAATGTTAATTAGAACTAGTTGTATAAATATCTGCCCCATAGTAAAATAGTATTCAGTTCATTTTCAGTACCCTGGCAGCTACAGTTACTACTATAAATCATAAAAAAACATACCACAGTGCATATAAACCCTGGCATCACTAATAATGTGACTAACCATCTCAAATGATGGCAACATTTGCACATTGCTCATTTAAGAGCTACTTCTGTAGCATAAAATAAACTAAAATAAAAAAAAAATCTCAGAATTTGAAAACTAGGCAACAAATATTTTATTATACATTGACTACAGGGAAAGACTTGCAAAGGTTTAGGAACACAGAAGTTACTTCTTTTCTGACTGCAGATATGTCTTTTAACATCAACCATCTATGAAAGGAAACCAGAAGGGATGTGATTTTTATTATACAAATATATCACACATTCTGGTGCTATTATTGAAATTATACTAATTCTGGTGGAATATGTTTTAATAAATAACATCATTGTGGTTGGTTATGAATTTTATATCTAAATGAGAGGGAGTAGCCCTGAGAATTCCCATGGCTCCTTTCTATACATAGTCTTATTTTGCATATAAGAAAGAAAATAGCATTGCACAAGATTCTAAATGGATGTAATATCCTTAGGGCGCTTTCAGTAGTAGATGGTTTGGAAAAAATGCTATAATCCATTGAATTACATGTTAATTACAGTGAATAAATACTAGACTTTATGGGTCAAATTTGCAAAGAGTTGCTGTCAGTGTAAGTCTGCCCTGATTCTGAAAGACTTGCTCTCAGTGTAAGTGACTTACTTTGCTCTAAGACCTATCTATATGCAGGCTTATACTGAGGGGGCCAGATTCCAAAACACCTTCTGTTAGCCTGCTTTCCATGTTGTACTCATTTACACTAAGACCTAGTATTTTGGAATCAGGTCCCATGTATGCCATGTTGTATATGTGTTATTACAAAATGGCTACTAGGATTTACAGAAAACATATAGCAGTGAATAATATCCTCCATTTCAAGAGTATCCACCCTTATTTTGTGAAAAAGAATATCCCAAGTGGTCAGAAATACTTTAGAAAGGGGAGAAACAGATAAGGAGATAAAGAAAGACTTTTGATGTATTGCTGGTGGATCTATGTCAGTTGATTGAGTTTACTGAAACTCAAAATTCATATTGATAAGATGCTATGATCAAATTTCTGAAAGCTTGAACATAAAAAAAAACAAAAACCACAAAAATCTATCCTTTTTTAAGTTTTTGCAGGGGACAAGCCTTCTTCACATATGTCCACAATCTCAAGGGAAGCACCCAGATCTGCTCTGAACTGGTGGTCAAGGACAACACATACACAAATCCTGTAGATATAGCCAACCTGCTGGCAGACATGTTCAGTGAAAACTTCACTCCTCTGTCCCCCATCAGTAAAACAGGACATCCCCAATACCTGACCCCCTCCCCTTATCTCTAGGGAGCAAGTCATCACTGCCCTCTCAAAGGCAAAAAATGCAATCTCCATGGGACCCACTATTATTCCAGGCTGCATCTTACATGAAAACAGGTAGGACCTTGCAGCATCATTAGGCACCCTATTCATCCAAAGCCTGAGTACTGGCTTCATCCCAGCCAAGTGGAGAGCAGCTACTTTCATCCCTTTGCACAAAAGTGGAGCATCCATCAATCCAAGAAATTATAGGCCCATCACCCTAACTAGCCTGAGCTGCAAGACCATGGAGTGGATTATCATGGACCTCATTAACAAGGACATTGGCAAACTCCAGGCACTTGATCCTACACAGTTTGGTTTTGTCAAGGGGAGGTCATGTCTGTTAAATTTGGTCGACTTCTTTGAGACAGTCACCAAGGATATAGACGAGGGGAAGACGGTGCACACTAGCTACCTTGACCTGGCCAAAGCCTTCGATACTATTCCCCACTCAGGTATAATAGATACACTCTCTCAACTAGGCATCAATCCATGTGTTACTAGATGGGTAACAAACTGGCTGACTGATAGAAACTGCCTAGTCAAAATAGGGGAACCACCACAAGTACTAGACCCATAGCAAATGGTGTACCCCAGAGATCGGTCTTGGGGCCTCTGCTGTTTGGGATATACTTCTCTGAGATGCAGGCCAAATCTAGTGGGCTATGGCTGACCATGTTTGCAGATGACTGCAAGCTGGGTGCTGTCATCAATTCCCCTAGTGATGTGGACATCCTCCAAGAAGGTCTCACCCAAACAAATGACTGGTGCCAGAAACATGGCCTCAAACTGAATGCCAAAAAATGTATCATCATCCCTTTTGGGGAGAGTGACATCCCCACAAATTATCACATTGACAATAAGGTATTAAGCATGCAAACAGTCATGAGGGACTTGGGCACCCACGTTGATAGCAAACTGAGTTTTGACCACCATATTGCCTCCGTTGTATGGAAAGCTTTCTACATGTTCCACCTCATTAGTAAGGGTATCTCATCCAGGGACAAGGTGGTCATAATATCCCTGTATTCTTCCCTTATAAGACCAATTATTGAGAACAATGCCAGTTTTGGCATGTACCTCACAAAGCACATGCAGCAGCTGGAGAAATCACAGAGGTTCCTCACCCAGAGAATCCAGAGCCAAAAACATCTACCCCACACAGATAGGCTAAAAGCCCTGTCCCTCTACTCAGTCTCCTACAGACTCCTCAGAGGTTACCTGTGTCTGGCATACAAAGCAAACTCAGACCCCGACCTGATAGGACTGCTGCACATCCCCAAGTCAAGCTCCACTCAAGTAACTGGCACGAGCGACCTCAACCTGGTTTGTGACATCAATAGAACTTGCTGGCAGGATAGATTTGCATCCCAGAGACTCCCCTTTTTGTGGAATAGACTCCCTCTCCACATAAAGCAGAGTACCTCATTAAACATTTTTATGCGCAGCCTGGATAACTGGATGGGAAACAGAAAATGCACCCCTTGGATTCCACCTGTGTCCTGCTGGACAGTGGCAGAGGGTGCTTACTTGTTGGAACATGGGCTAGATTCTTGGCTAGGGTTGTAAAGGCCTCAGGGCTAATAGCCTACTAACTTACTATGATCCTATGAGCCTACGAAATGTGAGATGAGAGTACAGTGAGGAAAATGGTAAATTTCCTGGTCCTCACTGTGCCATGATCTCCATTTAAAAGCTTTGGATTTTCAGAAATTCGATCATCATCTCACTGATATGAATTTCAAGTTTCTGAAAACATGATCAGCTGATAGGGATCCATTGCTGGTATACATTATATGTATTATCAAAGAGGTAGTTGTAATAAAGGATCAAATTGATGAAAGAGTGGGAATGCCTTTTATACATACTTTCAACAACAACAAAGGCTGTATGTCCAACAACATTTTCAGAAATACTTCCAGAAAGATTCAATAAGTGTAACATGCAATGTAGGCAGTAGTAGCTCTGGATCTGTCAGGAATTGTAGTCCATACACTAAAAAGATAGAATTAGTTATTAGAAATAATTGGGATGCTTTACGACCCAGCAGTAATGAAAGGGCCAAGTTCATTACATCTGAACCTCCATTTCCATATAAAAGAACTAAAAATGTAACTGAATCATTAGAAGAGTAATCACAGAGTAAGAAAGCATTATATGGAAATTCTGTATGCGATGGATGACCCATGTGTATGATATTAAGGACGGTAATGAATTTAAATGTCCAGATACAAGTAAATCTTACTATTTTAAAGACCTGCTATCTGTGAGATGAAGAGCTTAGTTAAGCTAGCCAGCTGCATAGGATCATAGGAGGTTACTAGGCTAATGACCCTAGGGCCCTTACAAGCCTAGCCAAGTTTACCCTTATTTCCACAATCAGCACCTATCACCTCTGTCCAAGAGGGACATAGGTGGAACGCCTGGGGCGAACTTACGTTACCAATCCAATTTTCCAGACTGCATTTGAAGAGGGCCAATGAGGTGCTCTGCTTGATATGAAGCAGGAGTTTGTTTCAAAGGTGTGGTAATCTCATGGAGACAAATCTGTCCCTCCAGCAGGTTCTATTAATGTCATATACCAGATTAAGGCCATTAAACTGAGTAACCCATGTACCATTTGACTTATGGATATGCAGCATTTCCAATTAAACAGGGTTAAAGATTGCCTTATATGCAAGGCAGAGATCACCTCTGACCAGTCTGTATGAAACAGAATAAAGTGACAGCAATTTCAGATAGTCGTCATAGGACAGATGCTGAAGACCTTGAATTTTCCTTGTGAGGAACCTTTGCGGTGTCTCCAATTGTTGCAGGTGCTTGGAAAGGTACATACCAAAAGGGTCATTGTATGCAATCCTTTGGGAAGTCATCCATCTCTTATAACTATCATATTGGCAGCACACCCTAGTAGTCAGGAACTTAGGGACACACATAGATAGTAATTTAGCCTTTGATCATCATGTGTCTACAGTGGTGAGGAAATCATTTTATGTTGCACAACTTATAAACAAACCTATGGAATGCAAGTACAAGGAAGTAATTGTTCAACTGTATTCGGCATTTATCAGATCTATCATTGAGTACAATGCACCCTTTGGTATGTACCTAAACAGGCATATCCAACAACTGGAATGTCAACCGAGGTTCCTCACCAAAAGAATACAGGGCATAAGTAATATGTCCTATGCAGACTGCCTTAAGGCCCTATCCCTGTATTCTGTCTCCTACAGGCTTTAGAGGGGAGATCTATGGCTGGCAAACAGTGCGTTGTCAGACCCCACTGTGATGGACCTCCTGTATATCCTACAAAACAAACAGAACCAGAATTACCCATTCTAAAGACGTAAACCTTCCCTGTGATATAAATAGGAATGTTGGAGAGATAGGTATGTATCCCAGAGACTACCCCATCTATGGAACAGGCTCCACATCTATGTGAAGCAGAGTTCCTCCCTAACCCAGTTCAAGTGCAACTTGGACAATTGGATGGGAAAACAGAAATCCATCCCTGGTTTGGCACCTATGTCTCTTATGCAAACAGATAACCTGTAAATGGTTAATCTCCAAGGCCCATCCTTACACTTGTCAAGGGTATCAGAACTTGTCAGAGATTTAGGACGCATGGCTTGGCTTAAAAAGGTCATTGTGGTTATTAGCCTAGTAAATACCTATGAACCTATGAATTATTGGCCTGATGAGGGAAGAGTATATGGAGGTTATAACTTCTTTTTTTCTGGAGGCAATGCCCTTACATATGAGATGAGCAATATAGAATACCTTTCTTACCACTGTGGAGACACGGTGATCAAAGGTAAGGTTTCTGTCAACCTGTGTGCCCAGGTCTCTCACCACTGAGTGCATACTTAGGCTGCTGTTATTGATGTGGTAGTTAGCAGGAACATCACTCTTACAAAAAGGGATGATAATACATTTTTTTTGCAATGAGTTTAAGGTCATGGCTTGGAAAATCACTCTTACAAAAAGGGATGATAATAAATTGTTTTACATTGAGTTTAAGGCCATGACTTTGGCACCAGTTTTTTGTTTGTGTAAGACCCTCAGGTAGGATGTTGGCATTGTTTGGAGATTCTATGACTGCTCCCAGTTTGCAGTCAACAGCAAACTTTGTCAGCCACAGACTTAGTTTTAGCTTGAGCTATGGAGAAATAGATTCCAAACAGTAGAGGTCCCAGGACTGATACCTGTGAAATACCATTGGTTTCAAGTCTGCTGTTGGAGGGGGATTCCCCTATTTTGACTATATGGGTTCTATCAGCAAGCCTGTTTGTGACCCCTCTAATGATATACAGGTTGATACCTAGCTGGGTGAGTTTGTCAATTATGCCTGTTTGGGGGATAGTGTCAAAAGCCTTAGCTAAGTCTAGGTAGGCTGTGTGCACAGATTTCCCCTCATCAAGGGCCTTGGTGACTGTCTTGAAGAAGTCCACCAGGTTTAACAGGTATGATCTTTCTTTGATAAATCAAAATTGAGTAGGGTCAAGTATTTGGAGGTTACCAATGTCTTTGATGATAAAGTTCATGACGATTCTCTCCATGGCCTTGCAGATACGGCTAGTCAGGTGAATAAGTCTATAGTTCCTGGGGTCAGTGGAAGCACCACCTTTGTGCAAGGGGATAACAATGGCCTTTTTCCTTTCAGCTGGGATGAAGCCAGTACTCAGACTATGATTTAAAAGAGTACCCAGTGGTGTTGCTAATTCTTGTTTGAGCCTATGTAGAATGCAGCATGGGATGTTATCAGGTCCCATCGATGCTGTTTTTTTTACCTTAGTGTGGGTGTTCACGACCTCCTCTTTAGAGCTACAGGGTGTTTGGCTGGGATGGTATTTGTAGGTTAAGATGAGTGAGTGTGCGTGAGTATTTTTGTAACTTGTATGAGTGGGTTAGGGTAGGGAGGTGGAGGTATGAGTGTGTGCGATTTTTTTTTTTTTTTACTGTTTGTGCTATCTCTGAGTGTATATATATAAGTAGGGGGTGTGGGGGTGCAGGGGGTCTTGCCCCCTTGCATTTGTGTAGTGTAGGTGTGTGTCTGTGTGGTGTTTTTTTTGTATTTAATTGTTTTATGATGTGGGTGTTATGGTTTGTGTTGTGTGCTGTATGCTGTGTGTTCAATGTGGTTTCATGATTGTGAAGCATTGGTATTGTGATGGTTTTAGCTTTATACTGTTCAAATGCTGAAATTCAATATTTCAGCATTTCGGCAATATGAAGTGAAACCATATATATATATATATATATATATATATATATATATATATATATATATATACATATACACTGCTGGGAAATCAGGGCATCTGTTAGGAATTGTATATTTAAGAGCTCTTGCCAGGAATTTTGTCATTCTGAGAGTACCATTCTGAAAAATATTTTCACAAATCATTTATTGTTTCTCTAGAATGTACTATTTGTATTTATTTATTTATTTATTTGTTGACATTAGATTACCAAAAAAGTCTGACTGGGTAATAGCCCATTTCCAGTGGAGTCTCAGGGGAAAAAAAGCTCCTATGTATTACAAAACATTTTTAGGAGCAATAATTTTACAAACCTCAGAATTAATACAAAAACATATGCAGTTTGAATAATTATACTGAATTAAATATAAGAATAAAACATTGGTTAAAAATAGAAACCAGTTATATGACAATGATTTAATATTTATTGAAATTTTAGCCAGCTTACAGACGAATTAAGCATAAGTTATTATAATACAAATAGGAATTGCAATATGAAGTGAGAGAAAAGCAAGCTTATGGTATATTTAGAGAGAATGTCAGGGGAGAAAAACTGATGGAAATAAGGAAGTGAGTGAAGAAAGAAGAGTAAGGAGACATAAGGTATGAATGGCCATTTGTTCACATTTAGGAATTTGTTATCCTGCTATTGAGCAAGAACAGAGCCAGCTTTTCACTAGGAAGTCTTTCAGAATGGTTCTGAAGGCTGGGATGGAGGGCATTGACATGATAGATAGAGGTAAGGAGTTTTAGGCCTTAGTAACATGGTATAAGTATAAGCAATGCCCAGCAGATTTGATAGGTTTGTGGACAGACATGAGTTTTTGATCATTAGTTCATAATGACTGACTGAAAACAGAACTGTAGTGTTGGACAAGCATCCCAGAAGTACACAAAGCCTAAACAAGGTGAACCTTCTTGGATCTGTCCTCTAATTATACTCTTTGTTCTTTGTAATGCAGTTACACAAATTACATGTTTTTTTTTGTCTTCAGTATAAAGAATGCTGTAGATAATAGGCAAGAGTGGGTCTATATCTAAATCTTGAATGTTTACTTACCCAAACACCTAAATGCCAACACATATTCTGCAAACCGCAAATACACCGAACGCCTTAAACTGCGAAATTCAAAAACTCGAAATGTCATAATTGTCCCATCCCACCGCCCGCTACATACTACCTATGCAAGCAAACTAAATAAACCACATACATACACTAACCAAAACCCTACTTCTAAACCTAAACTAAACCCCACTTCTAACCCTACACTAAATCTTGCATATACCACCATGTATGCACTTAACCTGCACCCTAACCCTAAGGACTGTAATTATCTCACATTTACCTTAAAAAGCTATACAAAAGCAAACTAAATAATCCACACCCATACACTTAATAAAACCCTACTTCTAACCCTACACTAAATCGAACATACATTACCATCTATGCACTTACCTTAACCCGCACCCTAACCCTAAGGTCCGTAACTATCACACACTTGCCTTATGGAGCTATACCACAGAAAGGCCAACCATGACGATTCAATGCTTTGGATTTCACGCTTCAGGACGATCGATGTTTTCACGGTTCGATAAAGACATGTCAGCATTTAGGTGTTCTGGTAAGTAAATGTTCGAGTTTTTAATATAGACCCGGCAAGAGTCTGTAGGTATACCATGCAATATAGACTAGCTATACATGTATTATACATGATGAGTCACATAGTAATTAGATTCTGTTATTGGAAATAATTGGGATGCTTTTCTATCTAGTAGTAATGTAGTGAACAAATTCATAGTACCTAACCCTGCATTTACTTATAAAAGAACTAATTTAATAAGATTTTGACAGCAATCAAGAAATCAGGACCTCTGTCAGGAAATACATCTTTAGTGAGTACGTGTTAGGTCATTTGAGTGATTTGATAGCCAACACCTTTCTAAAAAAATATTTTCTCAAACTATGTACAGTTTCTTTTGGATTTTCTATTTACATTTAAATTATGTTGTCACTCTAGCATTTGTTTGTTTAAACTTCAATCCTTGGATTTATGAAATATTATAAATTATAAGAAATCTGTAAAAATGTTAGAGTAAAATAATTAAAAACAAAAGGTTAACACTTCAGAGAAATGGCATAATGTTTACCATGCTGTTTTGTACTATATAGCCTTATTTCCCTCACAATTAACATTAAATTACTCTAAGGTCTGCACTATGTATGCTGTATTTTAATACTTACAAAATAAATAAAACAGTAAAAATTTACCATAATGCTAGCATTCCTTGAGTGCTTTTAATGTGCATTTGTCCAAGGAGCATCATTTATATCGTGCAAACGCTATGTAATATGTGTTCACAGACCGTTTAGTAATGCCTGTCTAGAAATTAATACACCAGGAGGCAATATAAATTCAGAAATCCAGTAAAATGCTGTCCAGGTCTATTAATGTATGGTTTGCGTTATTAAACTCTTACAGATTACTATACTATTGTAAGTTTCCAGCACTTTCAGTCCTGCCAGGTAAAACATGCAGTTACTTCATATGTCTACTAGTGCTAATAATACGCATCTTGTGTCTGAGGAGATGGCTGGATCATTAATTATGATCAGAGGATCAGTACTCAGTGGGTTGACTTATGTTGTTCCTTCAGTGATGGGCAGCTGGACATTTGATGGCTTAAACAATCACTCTTTGATGAATCCTGCAGAAAGGCAGGATACCAGAAATATGACCTCAGATAGCCAAGAGTATGGTACAGTACAGATAGCCATTCAAATTTATTCGCATGAAACACTGAAAAAATATAGACAAGCTTAGAGTACTGTGTCCTTGTGCAACAAAATGTGTCTCAACATTATTTGCCTAGTATATATATATATATATATATATATATATATATATATATATATATATAGTTCCCTATTAACAGTCTAGTTCCCTATTAATAGTCTAATCTCTTATAAGTTTCTGAAGATCATAAAGACACGTATGTATGATCCATAGTTAAACAATTTGCGCAGTCCCCAAACCAAATGTTTCAAGTTTAAGAAACAAAGATGGCAGCAATATTGCATGGCTTCTTTTAAAAGTAAAGTTCAGTGTATGTGACTTCTGTTAAAAGTAAAGTTTAGTGTAACTGTCAAATTATAACAGCAGGGTTCTGCTTTATCTATTATCTGCTTGCAGTAGCGATGCAGATAACAACAATGTTGTTTTTTCTTGAGTAACCATCATATGAGGAAATAAGGTTGATAAAGCAAGGATAAAGTATACTGCATGTTGTGATCATTATGCATGGAGTCTTTTTTTCTTCATGTATTTTACATCTCTAACATTTCTCGTTAGTGCATTTACCAGACATACTGGTTCACAGCGCATGGCATTCAATGACTGCTCTGTCAAACTCTATGGTATTTCATTAGACTGTTAACCATACGCAAATATTCTACATCTGCTATTTTTGCAGGTGTTGAATTAATTTCTTCATGCACGAGAAATGAACTGAAAATATGTTTATGTTTTAATAATGAATAGCATATTGTTGCTGTGATTATTGCCATATATACTTAACAGTGTCAAAGGGCTTCTTTCCAACAATTTTATAAACCTTAACATATAACAGTAACTAGATAAAAACAATTTAAAATCAGAGAGAAATACTTTACATCAGTGTGATATTAATATGCAATCTGCTTTGCCACCTTTGGTTTAGTTACACTCAGTCAACAACTTTATTTTCCTCTGGGATTCTAATGGTTAGACCCTGAAAATTTAGTGCATCTCTCTAGAGGTTCCACTCCAGCTATATAAGCAATACAATACATAATAACAAACCCAAAATCTGACCACCTTTTCAGGGAAGATGTGAAGCTGAAGAAAAGTGGAATATAGCTAGTTAATTATTTAAGATCTGTTTGATTCTAAAGCAACATATAAATATTGTCTTGTTGGAAACAGTATGAAATTTAGTGCAACATATTCAGGATTACAAGATCTCAGACAAATGCATGTTTGAGATACATTTGTGCTTCCCTTTTGATTGCAACAGAAGTGGAATATTTTCATAATGCCAACAAGCTTGATGACTTGAGCATTTGTGATCCATCTCTCACTAATCCATCTGTTACTCCTTGTCTCATTGAGGAGGAAAGATAAAAATATTAATATATATAAAATGTGTTGCTGTCTATCAAACTTAGTTGATCCCTTTACATTAAATAATGCTCTTTCAAAGGCAGAAGGTGTATTCTAAAGGGACACAATGAGCTTTCTTTACCCTTTATCTTACAAATCTATTTTGATGTTTGAAATAATAATTTAGTAATAGGTTTCCAAGGTGTCTTCCCTCCAAACAATAAAGAAGCTGCAAGCTATCATTTTCTTTAATAATAGTAACATATCAGTAAGTCCTATGGATACTCAATACATAAATGCTACCTGCACTAAATGCATGCTCCCTGCTAGTACTTCTAGTTTTTTTCCAGCATATAAGATATCAAAAGGGTTAACCATTTTTTTAGCTGGGATGATATTCTTTACAGCCATTGTGGACATCCTTGGAAATCTTCTTGTGATTCTCTCTGTTGTACAAAACAAGAAACTCAGAAATGCTGGTAAGTATCTAAATAGAGAGAGAGAAAGAAATAAAAATATGGTGCAGACTGCATGCATTATTGCGATCATAAAACATTCCTTGTGCTTTGATTTGTTTAATACCCTTAGCAGAATCAGGTTTTAATACTTTAATTGTAATTATAGTCACATGCCTTCATTTGAAGTATGTCAGAGTATTTTTGTGTGTGTGCAATATGCACAATTATGTTTGTGTGTAAATATATATGTGTGTGTGTGTGTGTGTGTGTGTGTGTGTGTGTGTGTGTGTGTGTGTGTGTGTGTGTGTGTGTGTGCGTGCGTGCATATTTAATTTTTTTATCTATTAGTAAAAGACTCTAACAGATAAATAAACACATGCAGCCACATTCCACACATGCCCAGACATAGATACACGTGTCCAAATGGATGCACACACTTATACATACACACACACACACACACACACACACACACACACACACACACACACACACACACACACAGTCAAACAAATAGGTACATACCTAATGGCAATTTGTGTGACTACCAGTTCACCTACTGGCACATCTTTGAGATTTTGGAGCAAGCAGTAGCATCCAGCAAAAATACATGGACAAATGGAGAAAACAAAGACTCTACATATAACACACCCCAGCCAGTAACTTAGTCAGAGAATGAAACACTATAATGCATGGATATTAGCTGCTGTGCCACTGTGTTGTCTCTCTCCCTTCTTGTTTTATTTAAACTTGAGGTGGAAAAACACCATCCAAGGCAGTGCTTCACAATTTCACAAGTACACTGAAATTAAATCATTGTAAGTTAAGTATAGCTGTTAAAATGCATTCCGAGTCTGGCAGAATGTGACAGGAAATGAAACAAGCCTCAGTGTGCTTGATGAAGCATATCAGTCAGTTTTGTCACACAGTTTTCCACAGATGGATACTCGTGTTATACATTTTCAAAAAAAAAAAAAACTGTTTTCAGTGCAGCTTTAAACTGCTAATATTTCAACATGTGGAAAATGGAACCCAGTCTGGGTTACTGAGCCTTAAGAGAGCAGTGTGACAGGTAAGAGATGATACCATACCTGACCTGTCAGTTTAGAAAGAGTGCATCCATCTATGAGAATGACACACGACAGTGATAGGCTAATCATGAACAATACTGGTCGCAGAGATTTTACTTAATACTGAATCATTACATCACTGAGATATGTCAGTTGTTAATGGTAAGTGCCATATATATCTAAATTGTTTTTCTATTGCTGAACAAGAAATTAACTAGAATAAAATTGTTGGAATAGTGCCAAATAGCCAGATAACTGATTTAAAACATGAATTCAATCTTAATACCATTGTAAATGCTGGACAGTTTAAAAGCATAACTCACTTTCACTAAAATACATGCCATCAAAATACACAAATGATAAATGGAATAATTCAGGCATTATTCCTAAAAGAAGTATGTTTTCATTTACAACAATCATTTTAAGACTAGACACTACTGTAAAGTTTGCTTAAGACACAACTCTGTTTAAATGATATTGAAATTCCTTCAACCCTCTCTTAAAATCCAAAACTGCATTTTAAATGAATTAGTCTTGTTGCTTCTTTTACTATAAAGAACTGCACATTGCAAAGTCTAGTAATGGTAAAAAGCATATAGTTAAGGTTTTAGAAGAAAATTGTCAATGCATAGTACCTAGTTGTAAATTCACAAGCAACACACTGATTCAAAGGGTAAACTGTTCTTTTTATGCTCAATTATATTCTTAAACTGTATACAAAGAATGGACAGGTAGGTGTTAATTCTGCCTTAATATGATTGGCTTGCATCTGAAGCAACTCATCATCTTGTTTAATTATATTTTTAAGGATTTAAATTGAATAATTTTCATTAAGACAAACCTTGAATGTTGGCTCATGAAAAACACAGCATTCCTTGATTTCTCAAATGGTTTGTAGTACCCCATATAGACAGTCTCCAGATATCATAACAACTTGTAGAATAATTTGTTTATAGCAAAGAATAAACAAAATATTAAAGAAAAGTATTGTAAGCTAAGGTTTTGAAGTGGCAAAGTTCATTTTACTACTTCATATGTAATTCCTAGTCTAACTACCCTTGTGAGCCATATTAAACCTTGCAAATTTCCCCTGAAAAGTGGAAATCAAAACTTATAGCTTGTGTATGTAAGTTAAACACATTTGTCATTATATCAATTCCTAACTCCAGTGGACTTGCTCATTCTGAGGCTTGAACCAACAACCCAGACATTAAACGCCTCATATTCTACTGACTCATTTAGCTATGGTACTGACTTATGGTCAAACTTAGAAGCTTTGACTTTGCATATTTTAACTTTTGTGGCGTAGACTAAGTGCCACAATCCCACTCAAATAACACATACAGGATTTAGCTTTAACTAAATAAAAAAATTGTAATATTGAATATTTTACATATATGCTATCATTTATAAATTAAACATTTTTTTCTGCTAAATCCCTAATTAAAACGATTGTTTTCCTTATCATGCAAATGACCCTTTTTAATTCTGTCCATATGTGGTACAAGACTGGATCTGTGAAAAACGTCTCCCTCAAAATTTTGATTGCATTCATTCAAGAATCCAGAGTATGTAGGTATACATTACTTTGATATAAATTAAATTAATTATCAGTATATCAGAAACAGCAAGCAAACTTGTCATCTGCTCTGTTTGGCTTCCATATAATAAAATGTAAGCAGTGACAGATGGGGAAGTGACAGAATGTGGCATCAGATTATTCCTGGAAGAAAATAATATATATTATTGGGAAGAGGGTTGATTTTATCTTCAGAAGACCTGTACAGATACTGTTCACCCCCACAGACATGCTCACAAAATTGCTTTTCTGTGAGGAAAGATGGGAGATCAAAGACCTGGACCAACATATTGTTTGTGAGTACAGTCTTACATTTTTTAATTGGACACTTCTTATGTTAAAGCTTGCAACAGATGGAAGACGTTTGTACCTACTGTGCTGTGGAAATAAGACGCATGTTGCATTAGTGTATATTTCTGAATAAGTTAGAAAAGAAAGCTCATTCTTATTTTTTCTGTGTCTTGATAAAGAGAAACTGCTAGACATCATTCAAAAAGTGCATATATCAGTACTGAAATAAAACAAAAGCCTAATGGTTTTGCTTTAAAACCATCGACAGGTTTTCACAATAATGACAACTTAAAACTGTAATCCTTAAACTTACTCTGTGGACACAGTTTGTTTGTGAACATGACTTGATGCAACTGGATACATGTCCTCATCTACATGAGTAGCTGCTGACTGAAGCTCAGTCTATGGGTGCATGATGGACATGAGGGATGATTTCATTCACTAAAGCTGAGTAAACATTGATGTTCTAACATAGATTACTGAAGCGGTAACCTAAACTATATGGGCCCTACCCCCCTGTCACATTCAAATTCAGAAAGCAAAAAGTGCCTTCCAAGCACTCCAAACATCAGACCTCCACAAAAAGTCAATTTGAGTGCAAAAAGTGTCAGAGCTTTTTTGTCACCAAAGAGAGTGCTCCATCTATGGGCCTTGTGAAAATGTCAGTCGGCTCTTAAACAATCTATGTTTTAAATAGTGTTTTTCTTATGATATATGTAATTCTCTTTAATAATCTTAATAAAATATTTTTTTAACAAGAAATGGTTGGTTGGCTAGCAATTTTCAGGAGCCGGGCAGATGAGTACAAATTGGGATAAGTCTTCCACTATCTATTATTTTATAATGAAAACATTTGTTTTTATGTCAAAACTTTTTGTTTGAAAACTGAATTTTATTGCCTTCACTGCATTGCTAAAGAAGTCATCATGTTTATGTTTCAGGCTCACCTGATGGTCAGCCTCCTGCTTATAAGAAGTCTGAAGTTATACAGCATATCCCAGGTGCACAAGTACCTGTTTTCTAATCCTAAACCAGAACAGCATATATTTTTCTCCACACATCTGCTTTTGTTTAACAGGTTACTGCAGCTAGCCCCATTCTGTCTCACAAGGATAGGAAAACAATGGATATGTTAGAGAAGAAAATGTATTCATCTACTATAGCTTTCAGAATTATACATTTTTATTATTATTCTTTGAGAACATGCAGACAACAATGCCTGACCATCGTGTTTCTGAGATAAATAATTCATTACATGCTCCTGCAACAGCTGGTTCCTATGTGGCTAAACATATTTTAAAGTGATTGTATGATGCTGTTGAGTTTTACTCCAGAGCTCCTACTCCTTGCTCAGCTGGCTTCATTCTTAAAATCTTCCTGATGATGTTAAATCTGAGAGTTTAAATTCTTTCTTAGATAAAGAGATTCTGTTTTACAGTTGAGGTGCTTAAGAAGGGAGATGCAATTGGAAAACTGATTAATGTAGATGGTTAGATTTCTCAACCCTTCTTTTTCAGAGTACATTCTTACTTCCATTTTCCTTGGCTCCCTTTTCCACTAAGCATTTTGAGCAACAAGGAGCCGGCATACAGGGTTTTAAAAAACAATAGAAAGGAGGATTTAAAAGAAAATAAAATAAATTAAAATTCTATAAAAACCATGTACATTGTCTCAGTCAGGATGATTATCTGCCTTTTCTTAATGTGTCACTCCTACCCCTGGTAACATTTCCAGGTCTCTTAGACTTCACCTTCCATTCTGGCATCAGAATATTTCAAACAGTTGGGTTCTGAAGGAAATCCAGTGGAGGTACACTTGCTAACTGGAATTCTTCTCTCTTTTAAAGGGAATTCCTTCTTGCCCATTGAACCAGATCCCTCTGTTTTCTCCCAGACTGCAACACTGATTGTTGCAGGGAGACATAGAACTTTTGTTCCTGAAACTCCTAGGCAAAAGCTTTTATTCCAGAAGTTTTCTCGTTCCCAGAACAGTAAGATTATAAATGCCTTTGCTGAATATTTATTTTCTAAGCCAGTTTGTCTAGATTATAAATGTAAAGTTGTATCTCTTCAGTCTCTTGTACCTCTATTTCCCCCCTCTAGCTTTCACAGTAGAGATAGATATGAAGGACGCCTATCATAACATTCCCATTAGAGAATATTTCAGGCTTTTCTTAAGATTTGCTGTATGTGACTTACATTATTGCTTCTCTGTTTTACTCCTTGAACTTTACACCGCACCAAGGGTATTTAGAAAATGCATAGCTCAGATTATCGCATGGAATTCACATCTGTCCATATCTGGATGATAGTTTTATCTTTGAGGACTCTTTCTTTTCAACTGTCAAGATTCTTTACCAGTTGTTCAGAAACTTCTACTCAGTTTGGCTTTTTAAATCACCTTTCCAAACTCCTCCCTCATCCCATCTCACTGAATGATTTTCCTGCGATGTTTGTTGGATTCTGCTTTAGGAAGCGACTTTCTTACACAAGTCAAAATATAGATATTTAAAAAAGTGCATCCTGTTTTTCTGTAGTCAAAACCATGAATACATACATGAGTTTGTCAGGACTCTGTGGTACATGGTATCAATGATTCTCATACTCCCCTTGGCCAGACTACACATGAGGAAATTAAATGGCACAACAGATCAGTCCAGACTCAGCATCTACACCATTTGATCTTTCAGATCACAGTCATAGGATTTGAAGATACAGACAGTGGACGGTGGGTAGACCAGATAGCATGCAATCCAGGTCTTTCATTTTCCCTTAAAACCCATATCTATTTATAACATACACTTCAGACTTGCTGTGGGGAGTAGTTTCAAAAGGGGGTAAATGTTCTATGCAATCCTGTAGAGAGACAGAAGCACATACATTTCAGTGAGTCTTTGGCAGTTAACAATGCTTTGAAGGCCTTGTATTATCTCTAGTCCACAGGACCTTGCAAGTGTAGAAAGACAACACTACAGTGTTATGGTACTTAAAAAACAGCTGGGTACCAAATCTTACCCTCTTTCCAGACTTGCTATGATAGCCTTGGATGAAGCAACTCATCTCAGTTTGACTTTTCAACTTCATGCATTCCATCAGAGCAATGCCTAGTTGTAGACAAGATCAGCTGGACTAGGATATACACTCATGAATGGAACCTTTATCCTGCGGTCTTCCAACAACTGATCTAGCTGTGGGATCACCTCAACTAGAACTGTTTGATTTCTCCAGAACAGAGAACTAAATAAATTCTGCTTTAAGACTCCATGCAAACAGGCCTGGAAGACAGATGCTTTCTCATCCACATAGGTTCATAGGTAGGTACTAGGCTATCGGCCCAAGGGCCTATGTAAGCCTAGCCAGCAAGTTATTTTCCTGTGCCACTGTCGAGCAGAGACACAGAAGTGATCCCTGGGGTGTATTTCCTATTCCCCATCCACTCATCAAGATTTTTCTTGAAGAGTGCTAATGAAGACCTTTACTTGACATAGATGGGTAGCTTGTTCCAGAGTGTAGGAAGTCTCTGGGACAGGAATCTATCCCTCCACCATGTCCTGTTTATTGTGGTGACAAGGTTTAGGTCACTAGAGCATGTAGCTTGGAGGGATTGGGATTTCTTTAGGTGTAGCATGTCCGGCAGCTCTGGGTTTGATATAGCTTTATATGTTAAGTGGAGATCACCTCAGAGTAGATGATATGCTACGGAGTAAAGTTGGAGTTTTGGAAGCACTCTTCAGAAATGGTGGTGATAACTGCTTCATCAGTGCAGCAATGGTTCTTTGCTTCTTTTCAACTCTGACGAAAGGCAATTATCCTAAGCCTCCCCACAGACTGGATTTACTCACTCAAGGCTGGGTGAGTTTAATACAGCCCAGTCAAGAATCTCTTCAGCTAACTGCCTTGATGATACAACTTTGATACATTTTCTGCACACTTTTTCTGAGGTCGTGTAGCAGGTACTAAAAGAAGTGATAAATCTTGCTAGTAGAATTTCATTTATGTGCTAGTGGAAAAGATTTTCTAATTGGTGCCAGTCAAAGAACCAAGATCATCTTCAGGACCAGCTGCCTCTGGTTCATGATTATTTTTGTTAGTTACTATCCAAAGTTTTGTATTCCTCTATCAGGCTACATTTGTCAGACATTTCTGCTTGCCTGCATGTGGATCTCACCTTTCTAATAATGCTCAAGTTAAACAGCTTTTGAAAATGGTGTTGCATACTTTTCCAACTAGAAAACAGGTAGCTCCTCCTTGTGATAAGAATTTTGTGCTCAAGGAGATTATTCTGAACCATCTCATCAGGCTGAATTGATTTTGTTTTTAAATTTGAAGACTATTTTCCCATCTCTCTGGGAAAGCATGTGAGCTAAAAGCTCTTAGGTTGAGTCAATCCTATATTGTTTTCCACTTGGACACATTTTTTGAGAACATTTCCTACCTACATTATGTAATGTTGGTAGGATGAAGGATGTTATATTAAGAAAGGATGATAAAAGTGGTCATATAGTGATCATGGGCAGAGATAGATGCATTTCAATAGTATCTGATACATTAGTAGATGAATATAGTTATGTTAAAGTTCACTGTGGTATTGTGAACACAGCATGCCAATACATTGATTTAGTAGGTTCATGGGTTCATAGGTAGGTACTAGGCTATCTGCCTGAGGGCATTTATAAGCCTAGCCAGAGTGTGTCAGCTTTCGCCACCCCATTGTTTAATTAACTGACCCTCTGTCAAGAAGAGCCAATGAAGTGATCCCAGGGATGTATTTTCTGTTACCCATCCACTTGTCAAGGTTTCTCTTGAAGAGTGTTAGTGAGGGGCTCTGCCTAATGTGGTTAGGAATTTTGTTCCAAAGCATGGGGAGTCTCTGTGACAGGAATATATCCCTCCAGCATGTTCTATTTATTGTTGTGGTGAGGTTTAGCTCACTGGAGTTAGTGGCCCACAGTGGCTTGGATTTCTTTAGGTGGAGCATGTCCATCAATTCTGAGTTGGACATGGCTTTGTAAGTCAGGCAGAGATCACCTCTGAGTAAACAATATGCCACTGAGTACAGCTGGAGTTATTCCAGTCGGGTTGCATAGGATGTATGTTTGAGACCACTAATCCTCTTGGTGAGGTACTTTTTTGGTCTTTCCAGATGTTGGAAGTGTCTTGTGAGGTACATCCCAAACGGAGCATTGTACTCTATGATGGGTCTGATGAGTGACGAGTAGAGGGGCACTATAGCCTCTTTATTTCTAGATGCGAACCCTTTAGCAATTAGATGGGCTACATAGAAGGATTTCCTATCTACTTTGGCAATATGATTGTCAAAGGAGAGATTACTATCTACCTGGGTCCCCAGATCACTTATTACCTCTTCTGTATTAAGGGGGCTGCCACCTAAATGGTAATTCATGGGTGTTTTAATTTTCCCAAATGGGATGACTATGCATTTTTTGACATTTAGCTTGAGGCCATGACTTTGACACCAGGTGTCTGTCTCAGTAAGGCCCTTTTGGAGAATGTCCATGTCAGCCGGAGAGTCAATTATGGCTCCCAGTTTGCAGTCATCGGCGAACTTGGTTAGCCATAGTCCTCCTGTGTTTGCCTGTACTTCTGAGAAGTATATGCTGAACAGTAGGGTTCCCAGGACCAAGCCTTGTGGGACACAATTTGTGACTGGTTTAGAGTCGGACCTGGAGCCCGCTATTCTTACAGTATGAGTTCTGTCTGTAAGCCAGTTGGCAAACCATCTCGTGACGTAGGGGTTTATGTTCAGGCTGGTGAGTTTTTCTATAATTCCCGAGTGGGGAATGGTGTCAAAAGCCTTGGTGAGGGCAAGGTAGGCTGTGTGAACTACCTTCCCCTCATCTATGGCCTTGGTGACTTTCTTGAAGAAGTCAACCAGGTTTAGTAGGCATGATCTGCCATTAACAAAGCTGAACTGGGTCGGGTCAAGTGTTTTGAGGTTCCCAATGTCTTTGTTAATGAGTTCCATGATGATGTGCTCCATAGCCTTGCAGGACAGGCTAGTCAGGCTTATGGGGTGATAGTTACTAGGGTCAGTTGTGGCAGAATAACCGTTGCTGTGCACCATTCTATGGGCACGTAGCCTTTGGAGAGGCTTTGGGTGAACAGTGTGTTTAGGTGGGGGGTTAGTTCATTCTGTAGTTCATGCAAGACAAAGCCTGGGACACCATCTGGCCCCATTGACGCTGTGCTTTCAGCTTTTGAAAGGGCTGTTTTCACCTATGTGACTGTGATTTCCGGGACACTACACTTTTCCGGTATTGTTGTGGGCCCTTTTGGGGGTGAGAGGGGGGTGAAGTTTGCACTGAATCTATCTGCCAGGATGTTGGTAATATCAGTGGGTTCAGTATATTTTGTGCTATTTTGCACTAGCTCAGAGCATATCTGTGAGTTGCCACTTAGATTCTTGACATAGCTAAAGAAGGCTTTGTGGTTATCTTTTGAATCCTTGGCTATTTTTCTTTCGAAGTTAGCCTTGGAGTATTTTATGAGGTACCTTAGTTTCTTACTGATACTGATCAGGGATGTCTTCCCTTCTTGGGATTTGCTTTTTTTCCGAACTAGTTTCCTCCTTCTGTTGTGTAGCCTGTTTATGGCAGGGGTCCACCAGACTGGTTTCCTTCTATTAGGGGAGTGAGTCTTGGTTTTGCTAGGGATGGCATGATCCATGCATCCTTGTAGGTGCTCATAGAGTGCATTTGTAAAGGTTCCTGCATCTTGCACACTGTTATCGTTTAGCGTGGGGGCTGTGAAACATACCATCTCTGTCTTGCTTTTTGAATTGTTATATAGGCGAGATACACATTATTCCACAAATGATTATCTGAAAGTTGAACATTCCAGGTTGGCTAAATTTTTTGACAACCACTAAAATTCATGAAAATCAAACTGATCCCCCATATAGACCAACAGTGTCTGTAAGGGGGGGGGGGTCAAACCTGAAGAGGTTTTAGTATATTCATATTCAAAGGTTAATTTTGTAACTCAAAGTAATTTGTCTTACTTTACAGATTCTTGACATTTTTTAAAGTTACTTGAAGTTGTTGTGGATGATAACTGGAAATATTTAGTTATAAATACTGTGGACGATGTATCGTTGCATATTATTATTGCTTAGGAAAGAGGTATCAAAATGGTTAGAAGTTTTCTGTTCTCAGTCACAAGTTTTACTACCAGTGAGATTAATACATTTTATATTTCACTAGATATAGTGGTAGATCATTTTTTTTGCAATTTTTCAGGCAAATGAAGTAGACCCATATATATATATATATATAATATATATATATTTATATATATATGCCCCCATTTTTACAAATTTGGTTTTGAATGAATGAGAAAGAGTATGGCTTTTTAAATGGAATAGTTTAAATTGCTATTGGATATGTTAAATTGCATGTATGTGTTGTAGTTTATCTTTCATTTTCCCTCATTGATGCACCTCCTGATATTATTGAGGGTTTTCTAGACTTGCTTAACCACAGTAGTGATTTTTGTATGTGTTAATTGTTAAATGTAGCCATACAGCATTCAGTTTTTGGATGTGGATATTACTTGTGGCAGGATTTTGTATTTTGTTAATTCAAATATTCGTAGGAAAACGGTTTAGATAAATAACTTTGCACATGTACATAGTGGACACCCTTCCCACAATAAAAATAATGTGATTAAATGTTATGTCATTAAACCTTCCAGGCTTACTTCTAATGAACAATGGTTTTATGATAATTTAACCTCTATTAAAATGTTTTTGAAAAGCTAGTATGAGAAAGAGGATATTAATAAGATTTTAGATGAAGTAATTATTAATACAGCCACCACATATGCTCTAATTTTGAGTAACAATGATAAAACAGAAAATGGTAATGATTTATGTTTTACCTATTGAAAAACCTGGTAGTAACAATAACTTTCTAAATTTATTGATAGCTGCTTGCAGTATTGATGATAAGGATATTAAAAATATAGGTTAGAAATAACTAGTGAATGTTTTATGTCTATCCTCATGGCATTAGTAACGTTGTGGAATGCCCAAACTTTATCAGGAAAAGTGACTGCAATTTAAATAATATTTAGACATATGTCTTAATTCTAGACATCAAAATGTTAGTGCTCCATGATTATAGGTCCATAGGTTCATAGGTAGGTACTAGGCTATCAGCCCAAGGGCCTAGGTAAGACTAACCAACAATGTTCCCTGTCTTACGCCACCCAAGAAAGTTATTTTCCTGTGCCCCTGTCAAGCAGAGCCACAGAAGTGATCCCCAGGGTGTATTTCCTATTTCCCATCCACTCATCAAGATTTTTCTTTAAGAGTGCTAATGAGGAACTTTGCTTGACATAGATGGGTAGCTTGTTCCAGAGTATGGGAAGTCTCTGGGGCAGGAATCTATCCCTCCAGCATGTCCTATTTATTGTGGTGACAAGGTTTAGGTCACTAGAGTGTGTAGCTCAGGGGGATTGGGATTTCTTTAGGTGTAGGCAGCATGTCCAACAGCTCTGGGTTTGACATAGCTTTATATACTAGGCAGAGATCACCTCGGAGTAGGTGATATGCTATGGAGTAAAGCTGGAATTTTTTGACATGGTCAGTATAGGGCATCTGTTTGAGGCCAGTAATCCTCTTTGTGAGGTGCGTCTGTGGCATTTCCAGCTGCTGCAGATGTATTGTGAGGTACATTCTGAAAGGGGCATTGTACTCTATAATGTGTCTAATGAGTGTCGAGTAGAGGGGAACAATAACCTCTTTTTTCCTGGATGAAAACCCTTTTGTGATGAGGTGCGCCACATAGAAAGAATTTCTGACTACGTGATTATCAAAGGAGAGACTACTGTCCACTTGGGTCTCAAGGTCTCTTATCACACATTCGGTGTTAAGTAGACTGCCGCCTATATAGTAGTTCATGGGTACAGAGTTTTTACCAAAGGGGATGACAATGCCTTTTTTGACATTGAGCTTCAGGCCATAACTCTGACACTAGGCATGTGTCTCAGTGAGGCCCTTCTGCAGGATGTCTACATCATTTGGGTACTCGACTATGGCTCCTAGTTTGCAGTCATCTGCAAACTTCACTAGCCAAAGGCCTTCTGTGTTAACCTGTACTTCAAAGAAGTAGATATCAAACAGGAGAGGTCCCAGGACTGACCCCTGTCATACTCCACTTGTCACTGGTTTGAAGTCAGATTTGGAGTTTGCAACTTTTACAGTGTGGGTTCTGTCAGTGAGCCAGTTGGCAACCCATCTTGTGACATAGGGATTTATACCTAGTTTAATGAGCTTATCTATAATTCCAGAATGGTGGATGGTGTTGAAAGCCTTGGTGAGGTCAACATAGGCTGTGTGAACCACCTTACCCTCGTCTATGGCTTTGGAGACTGCCTCAAAGAAGTTGATCAGGTTCAGGAGGCATGATCTGCCTTTCACAAATCCGAACTAGGTGGGGTCCAGAGTTTGGAGGTTACCAATGTCTTTGTTTATGAGTTCCATGATAATACATTCCATGACCTTACAGACCAGGCTTGTCAGGCTAATAGGGCAATGGTTCCCAGGATCAGTGGCGGCTCCCCCTTTGTGGAGAGGGATAACTGTTGCCGTGTGCCATTCAGTGGGCACACAGCTTGACGTTTGGCTATGATTGAACATAGTGTTTAGGTGTGGAGCCAGTTCGTTCTGCAGTTCATGTAAAACGCAGCCTGGGATGTTGTCCGGTCCCATAGATGCTGTGTTTTTGGCTTTAGAAAGTGCAGCTTTTACCTGCGTAGTTGTGATTACAGGGACTCTGCATTCTCCCTGTATTGATATGGGCTCTTTAGGGGGTGAGGGGGGGGTAAAGTTAGCACTGAACCTATCTGCCAGGATGTTGGCAATATCAGTTGGTTCTGTAATTTTTGTGTCGTTGTGCTGTAACTCGGAGCAGATCTGGGTGTTGCCACTGAGATTCTCAACATAGCTATAGAATGCTATATTTAGATGTGGCTAACGTAGGTGTTTTATTTATGAAGATCAAAAAACAGATTTGTTTTTTCTGCAATATATGATTGTAAAACTGAACATGTGGCTTATACATTGTGTGAAATTTGTAATTCTTTGTATATGGGTAAAACAATGAGAAAATTTTAGCAAAGAATTAATGAAGATATCACTACAATTAAGAATATGGATTGTATAAATGATCTCTGTAAACATTTTACTATCTGCTTTGAGATGGGGAAGTTTTCTTTTTTTGTGTTGGATAGGGTTTCTGACAATTTTAATAATGCTTTGGTGGAGGACTTGAATATTTATCTTGAGGGCAAAGGATTTGGCTGGAAAGGAAGGCTTATTACTGGGAAGCCATGTAAGTAAAACAAACACCATAATGTTAAAAGTGTTTTAAAAGCAAGAAAATTGAAATGTTATGTTTTTACTGTTAAATGAATTTACATTTATTTATCTATTTTACATATTTTTGAAATAGATTTTTGAACAACTTTGTTATTGGTGATTGTGGTTATGTGATTATTTTAAACTTTATATAAGTATTGATTTAATGGTACTAATTTCTGATGAAGGCTGATTTGTATGAAATTGCTTAACTGAGGATTAATCTTTTATAAAGCTGGTTGTCCTTTGTCCTGCTGGATGTGATTTATTTATTTATATTTTGAATACCTACTTTTATGCTGAAAGTGGACCTAGCATTTACTTTAAGGCAGACTATTAATCTCCCCGCTTTCATTTCTGAACCAAAGGACAAAGGACAAAGGATCCTTCACAGTCTAGATGTCCACAGGCAACTCAAATAATACCTAGTCAAAATTTGAACCTTCAGGAAAGCTGATCTACTGTTTGCATCTTATGAAGGTAAGAAGAAAAGACAACCGGTATAAAAACAGACCATTTCCAGATAGTGGCGTCATGCTATTGCCTTTTGTTATACTCAGCATAAAAAGGTGTAGGGTTACAGTCTATTCCACTAGGGTGTTGGATTGTTTGGTGACTTTGTGGAAATAGGTGGACTCTTCAATTATTCTAGAGTGAACAACGTGGCTCTCTGTACACACTTTTACGAAGCACTACAAACTGGATACCTACATGAGAAGCAACCTTAGCTTTATGAAGCTGGCTGATCAGAGGGAGTAGGAAGCCCATAGCTTAGGGTACTATAACCAGAGCCGGATCAAGGACTAGGTGACCAAGGCAGTCACCTATAGCTCACTGGCTGGGAGAGATCTTGGTGGCCAGGGGATTCATTTTTTTTTTTTATAAAAAAAAAACAAAAAAACACGAGACTTTTTTTAAGAGCATTTTTCTTTAAGAAGGCCTTCTGCATTCGATCACACACACCTGTTATGTCTGTATGACATGTTTATGTCTCTGTCTTCTGCATCTGCTTGACCTGTAGTTTATGTTTTTATCTTCTATGCATGTGGAATTTGCATACAAGAAGACATTTGGACTGTGCACCATGGGTGAACAAGTAAGCGGTTTATTTGTATGTGTGTGTGAGCATGAGTTCAGGCAGAATTTGAATACATGAAAACATTTGCACTGTGGACCACAGAGAGACAAGTAAGAGACTGGGGTGTGGTGTGTGTGTGTGTGTGTGTGTGTGTGTAAAACACATAGCTGTGTGTGTGTGTGTGTGTGTGTGTGTGTGTGTGTGTGTGTGTGTGTGTGTGTGTGTGTGTGTGTGTGTGTGTGAAATGCCCTAGTTATGGATAGCAGGTGGTTTGTTATTTGTTCAGGCTTAAACCCTGTACCTTAGTTACAGAAAACAATAGCCTGAATTCTCTACCACAACTACCAAGCTCCATTTTGCAAGGAATTGAGTTTCAGCTGCATTTTCCAAGGAACTGATTTTTAGCTGCATTTTCCAAGGAATTGAGTTTCAAGTGCATTTTCAAGGTATAGTGAGCTTCGAGGGAATAGAAGTTTACTGCTACTCATGCTAAGTCTCTTTACAATGTGTAAATGTTTTGTTTACGAAACACTATCACTATTGTATTATAGAGCTGAAATGCATTGTTAGTAGCACAACAAGTAACTTACTTGCTTTTGGTACAGAAGGAAGTGGGTTCTATTCCACAGCATGTAGACAAATTGCTAATACTGTGTTGCACTTTAAGGTGCGTGGGGTGCCTGAAGTCTTGAGTATGTACTCCTTTGGATGAGATACCTAGAAACAATTGCCATCCTTTGTTGATGAGCTCTGTCACAATTATTCCCAAAAATCATGAAAACCACATAGTGTTCCAAAACAAGAAGCTTTTATTTATCATACACAATAAAGGCTTGTTGCTTTGGAACACTACCTGGTTTTCATGATTTTTGGAAATTATTGTTAGTGAGGTCAACAAAGTTTTAAAACCACTAGTTTAACTGTTTTTTTATTTTTTCTTCAACACTCATGGTGGCGATGTTGGATCTAAATAAATTCCTATGCTGGTTCATTTTTTGTATTGCATAACATAGATACATTTTTAGAGGTAGGTATATTATTTGATCTCTGGAAAGCCACCAGCATCACTCTAAACCCAAAAGCAGGACTTAAGGGTCTCTTGTAGTCATTTTGTTCTCTCTGCTATCAAAAATATTTGAGAGAGTAGCATCAGCTTAGATAATACAATACTTAGATGGGCATGGACTTTTGATAGAAAAAACAGTTTTTAAAGGGGTTGCAGTACCTCCTCAGCAATACTGTAAATCAGTGACAACATATACAAAGACATGAAATAGACTTTTCTTATCAAACCTGTTTTTTTTTAACAAAACTATAATATCCACTCCATTCCCCTCAAAGGCTTACTGTTCAAACTGCTCAACTACTGTTTGAACTCCGATGTTGTTCAATGTTTATGGAGTAACCTGCAACACAGAACTTGACAAGGTGAAAGCTAACTAAATCTAATTAAATACACAACACATAAAATAGGGGGGGGGACTCCAGCAGGTCATTGTTAGACTCCATACTCTCCTACATTTTTAAAAATACTTTCCCTATAATCTAAACAAAAATCATCAAAGTCCTCATCTCATGTGAGTAAAACCTGTAAAACTCAGGTGAGGTGAAAGAGATCACTGAAAAATGTTTATCCACCAGTGTATCTCTGATATTTGACTAAAGTAAAAAGGCATCATGGGCAACCTTCAAAAGACAAAGTTCTGGCTGTTTGGTATGTACAAATGACAATCTTTAGTTAGTAATGAAATCTCCATAATAGTCTCTTCTAGTGGCTATGAGGAGACATTTTCTATGGTTAAATACCGGGTGGCCTCACTGGCTCTTTTTTAACCATGACTGAAAAGATTAAATGAAAACAGGCAAAACAACTAAATGAGGGGCATTGGCAGTTGGTAATGAAATTCTTTTTACCAGAAAGGGAGTGGAAGTTGGTAAAGAAATCTTTATTTTACCATAGAATACAGTCCACCATTTGCTACTTGAAATTCTGCTTCTCATCTTCTGCCACTTGAGTTTCTCTAGGATTGAATCAGTCATTTCATTACCTGCTTACCTGAAGAAGTCATTGCTTCAGCTTACAGCAAGTTCATCACCTGCATATCTGTTTAAATTCACCTTTAGATTTCTATATGACCTGCCACCCCTTTGAAAAGCTCTTTATTTTATTTATTTATTTTGCATTTGTTTACCAGGAAAGTCCGACTGGAACAAGGTCCATTTACAGCAGAGGCCCTGGGAGAAAAGCTCCATAACATAACAGTACAAATACAATAAATGGCAAAAACATTTCTGTACAGAGGCATACATACAATTAGAGCTCCATGTCTTTATATGACAACACATAATCCACGGATGACAGAAAATTTCTATACAATTAAGGAGATTTTGTTTGTACCTTAGTTCGATTTGAGCAAGCTTGGTATATAGATAGCAAAAGTTTGAATTCCCTATTGGTAGTACAAAGCATAAAAATGAAGGAATGGAATCTGGAAACTAATGCTATTCGGGAGATATGTCGTAGCGTGAGAAATAGTTTGTAGGATAGTAGTTCCTGATATTTTATTTGAGTAGTATAAAATAGCTGAGGTAAGCAGTGAGGAGATGAGGAGTGGCAAGTTAGAAGGAGAGCAGAAAAGATTTTATGTGATACATGGACAGAGCCATGATTGCAAGAGGTGTGACTTTAGTGATGTCTTGAAAAGTGAGATGTATGGTGCAGAGGAGATACTTTCGGGGAGGTTATTCCATTCCCTAGCAATGGTGTGGGAGAACAGACTTTTCCCTGCAGTGTTATTGGCTTTGGTTATGCAGAGCAGGGTTTTGTTGGATGATCGTAGAGGGCGATTTGCAGAATATTGGTTTAGTAGTTGGTTTAGGGCTGGGGGTTTCTGAAGGTTCCTTATGTTGAAGGCGAGGACTAATTGGTGATAGCTAATTAGCTGAGGGAGTTCTAACTACTGTAGTTGCTTCAGGACAAGACAGTGATGACTTCTAAAAGTGGAGTTGTTAGCGAATTTTGCAATTTTGTTGTAACATGACTCTAGTTTGTTTAGGTATGTTTTCCTGATATGAATTAGGATCGGTGATATCTACATTAGGGTAGACAAGAGGTGGGTTTGGGCTAAGGAGATTTTAGCTTGGTCCAATAGGAACTGTTTGTGTTTGTATAGGGTTCCTAGTTTTTTATGTACCTTTGTGATGGTTTGTGAGATATGGACATTAAAGTTTAGATTGTTATCTATTTTAATCCCAAGCAGCTTAGTGTGAGGGGAGGGGGAGATTGTGGTCCTGTTTTTGGAGGTGATAGTGAAGATAGGAGATGTGGATTTGGATTTATTGGGGGTAAAAAGGAGTATTTTGGTCTTGTTGGGGTTTAGAATGCGTTGGATATCGGTAAGCCATTGTTCCATGGAGCAGAAGGATTCTTGGGTAAGCTTTTGAAGAGTGGTTATGGATGGGTCTGAGCAGATTAGGATGGAGTCATCTGCATACTGTATAAGTGATGCATGCAGGGTGGAAGTATGTAGTTTGTTAGTGAAAATGGTGAATAGTAGAGGGCCCAGTGTTGATCCTTGTGGGACACCTATAGTAGTTGGTAACAGAGGTGATAGTGTACTTTGCCATTTAACTGATTGTTTTCTGTCAGAGAGATAGCTTCTAAACCACGAAGGAGTAGAGGGGATGAAGGATAAGGTTGACAGAGTGTCTAAGAGTAGGTTATGGGAGACCATATCAAATGCTTTTGATAGATCTAGGAATACGGCTGAGACACATTTGTTGTTGTTTCTTAGATGGTTGTGCTATGGTTTGGGTGGAAACCATGCTGTGTGGGGAAGAGGAGGTTATGTGAGGATAAGAAGTGCATTACCTGGGTGTGAATACATTTCTCCTGAAGCTTGGAAAGGGGGGACAAGATAGCAAATGGCTGGTAGTTTGATAGCTCATAGGAGTTTCCGCCTTTGTGAAGGGGAACTATATGTGACACTTTCCATAGATGGGGTACATAGGTTTCTTATATAGAGTGGTTTATAAGAATTGAGACAGGATAGGCTAGTGATTCTGCAGATAATTTTAGAAATGTTGTGGGTAAACCATCTGCTGCAAGTGTGGTGGGTTTTAGTTTCGAGAGTAGCTTTTTAACTGAAGAGGTTGGTACAGGAGAAAGTGTGAAGGTGGGTATGTTAGTTTGTTCTACAGTTGGGGCGGTTTTAGTGTTCTTATTGGATAGTTGGATAGATAGTGTGTGGACAGATTCTGTGAAGTGATGGCTGAATTCTGAAGCTATGCTATCATTATTACAATTGTTGTTGGGAGATGGGGTGGGGTTTTGCCCAGTTTTAGAAGGGTATTGATGGCCTGCCAGAATGTTTGGGCATTTCTAGAGTGCTTGTTTTCGATGTCTAAGAAGTAGTTCTTTTTATCTACTTTTGTTTGGATTTTGGCCTTATTTCGTAGTTCATGATATTTCTGTCTGTCTTGGATAGTGTTTTTTCTTTTTCCAGTTTTTCCAGGCATTGTCTCTGGCTTTTATTAAGGCTTTTGTTGTCCTTTTTAGCCATGGGGCATAGTTAACTTTAGTCCTGAGTTTCCTGATGGGAGCTAGTATATTTAGTACATTCATAAAAGTAGTATTAAAAAATCAGCTGTCTGGTCTAAAGGTAGAGTTTTTAGTGGATTCCAGTTCTGTTGCTGTTAAGAGTTTGTGGATTGGCTTTGTGATTGTCACTAGTCTCCTTGAATAGCATGAGTTTGGGTATTTTTTCCTGTTTACAATGGAGGAATGTGGGGCAGTGGTCACTCAATGTATCAGGTAAGCAGCCCACATGATAATTGTCTGTGGGAATATTAACTATTGTCCAATATAGAATGGAGGTTCTACTGTATTTTTTGTCTACTCTGGTGGGTTCTTGGATTAGTTGTGAGAATCCAAATAAGTTAATATGGTTTGAGAGGTTGTTGGAGTTGCAGGCTAGCCAGTCTAAGTATAGGACACCTAGCAGAATGGTTTCTTGGGGTAGGTTGATTGTGGCCCATTGTAGTATCTCTTCTATTTTAGGTGAGTTATTTCCTGGAGGAATATAACTACAGAGGATGTTGATTCTCTTTGTTTTTTAAGGGATATAATGGAGCCTAATATCTGCATTCTGGAATTTGAGAAGTGGGTATTTAGTGGTTGGAGCTTGAGTGTATTTTTAAATAAGATTGCAACTTCACCTCCCTTTTTGGTACCTCTAGCTTGTCTTAGGATGTCATAGCCTGGGGGAAGAATTTTTTTGTTTTGTGTGGCAGATTTTAGCCAGGTCTCTGTAACGGTTAGTATGTCTAGGGATTAGTGAGATATGAATGTGTGAAAGTCATGTAGTTTGTTGGATATGCTACATGTTTTTATACTGATAATAAGTAGGTCTGACTTGGGTTTCTGGGATAGGATTGGGTTGCTTGGACCTGGGTTGGGGTGTATGTCCCCTGAGATTAGTAGCCATTTTCTGAGGAATAGTGTGAGTTTTATGGCATAGGCTATATCTATGTGTTTTTTTGGGTACTGTTAACCTTTTGTGAGGTAGTGTGGTTGCTGTTTTGTGTATGTAGAGTAATGAGTTGTTGTTAAATAGTGTGGAGCATATTACTATATTCGTGTGAGGTTGTGTGTGTGTGGGTGTGTGTTACGTGGTAGGTAGTGTTTGTTGGTATGTTAGAGTGTATGAATGTGGTGTAAGCTAGAGTGATGAGAATTAGTAGTAGTACTCCTAGTATGCTTTGCATGGTGTGGATGGGGTGTACAGAGGAGGTTGTTGTGAGGTGGAGGGTGTGGTGTGGAAGTGGGATCGGATCTGATGACTGAGGGATGGTAATAGGCTGTTGTGGAGGGGTGTGGATATATGGGCTATAAGTGTAGGAGCACTGGTGGTGGGTGAGATTTGGGGGCAGCTAGGGGAGCGGATTGAGCCCAAAGGGCAAATGGAGTGGGCTAGAGCAAGAGAACCTAAAGCTGCAGAAACCTATCAGTAACAGCAAGAGATTGACTGTGCAAAAAGGTAGCTTAGCCTAAAGATAAGGTAAGGTAAGATCCAATAATATATAATCTGTGGTTAGCTTCTCTAAGAGGGAGTGGGAAGTTGGAAATATAGAATGGGGAGTATGCTTTAACTAAAAGTTCCACCCAGCTATGGCAAGAAGGGTGGATTAGTAGAGTATGTTCCTACCGAGTGGCCAAATTCATAAAAGCTCTCCAAATTAGAAGCTGAATGGAGCTCAATGCACCTGTGCTCACCTGATAAAGTAAGAGAAAATTGTTAAAAACAAATTCAGTGACATTTTCTTCAGATTAAAACCTGCTGAGGGTCATTATACATCTTTAAAAAGTGAATGCATTTAACTGTAAAGCATACAAATCGATCGTCTGTATCTTACTGTATTGTATTGCACTCTATTAACTGTATCTGTTTATGTAAGAGTAATTTGTATAATAGTAATACGTGACTATAAAGTGTGGACTCTTTATATGTACTAGATAATCAGCCACTAATATCAGCTATTAAAAAGGCCCTTACAAAGGGTGTCTAATTATTACTGTGCAATATTATTATCCAAATAGTAAGTGTGACTGAGCAGCATGACCATTGGAGTGGCTTTGTACAGTATCACTATATACATGCAATGCACACTAGAGCTTAAATTACCTCTACACAAAACAGCCGCAATTGAAAGGTTTAAAAATATTTAATAGTAAATAATAAAAAACACAATAATTCTTACTAAACAGTGCTAGCCAAGAGTTCAGAGATCACAGGAAAATGCTTAAAATAATGCAGTAGAATAGTTCTGACATTAATACAGAAAAACGGCTATACTAAGCTTACTGTTTTCTATCTATATCTAAGAGCAATCACAGTTCTAAATAAACTTACATATAGAGCAAAGCAGAGTACTGGTGAGTTGTTGTCAGCTTTAGACAAAATCCAAAAATGCTCTCTCTCCCTCCTAAACAGTCTTTTAAATTGATAATACATCACTACTGACTCATTTTAGATTACTTCATTTTTCTCTGGTTCCCAGGCTAACAGAAACTCAGAGTTTAACATATCTTTGCTCTTGCACATGGCCAGGAAACCACAGCAATTAAATACATTATATATGTAAAATCTAGCAATTAACTCTGGTCTCAAAACAATAGAAAGAATCTGCCGGTCCAGACATAATGGTTCCAAGTTTGAGATCAAACAGTCATACAAGTTTTGACTTATCAGCTTTCTTCCAGCAGAGTGCACTGTTGTTACATTTTTGACATTCAACATTTAAAACAATTTTCTTCCATTTAAGAGAACAAGCCTGTAGCTTATATTAATATTTACAAATGACAGAATTATCTACAAAATTCTATCTAGCTAGGCTGGCAGCCTTCACAAATATATATAATGTTTAGAGCTTCATTTTTAGAGGAGTGACATACATGTTATGAATATGTTGTCAATACACTTGAACGTCTCATACATAATGCAAAAAAAGCAATAAACTATATACTTGACAGAAATAACAAAGGAGGTTTTAATTTACAGTAATAAACCACTGAATATAAACAAATAATGAATTTTTTTAAAACATTGTAGAAACAAACTGTTGAATTACTTTAATATAATCTTACCAACAGGGAACAGAAGGATCTGAAAGTACACTGGTCTTATGGTGGGACATACCACAAAACATTTTTAAATTGTTGTGCAGTAGTCTTTCATATTTTATATAATGAGTTGATGAATTTCAAAACTATGGAACAGTAATAAGAGATGTAAGCATATCTTACTTTAACACCTTAATGAGCACATAAAACTGGAGAATGTATATGTTAAATAATAAGTTAAGATGTGAAATAATTGTTCTACTATTATATATTAACAGTGATTTAAAGGATATTGGTTCATCTTTATTTTACTGTTAATTACATCATATTTGATTGTAGTAGACTTTTTGTGTCAGACTATTGGATGGATGTGCTTGCTTGGATGCTTGGATGGTTAGATTATTCAAGCAAGGAAAGTTAGACCACATGGGGCTTAGAGGGATTTTAAAAGCAAATGTTTAATGATAATTATATATTTTAGCTTTTTTGAGTGTCCGCAATAGTTACTATTTTATGTGTAATCATAACCTATAAATGTTAATGTTCACACGATGATTATTAAGCAGTTCTTTACTAACAGAGTGTCATCATCTATGAGAAGTACATGTATACTTTTGATCAGTAGGAAAAATGGCATTTATTAACTGCATTTACATAAATGTCTACGGATTAAATAATGTATGCAAGAGGGGTAGCTCAAACTGATATTTGAATTTGTTTAATTCTCAAGTTATTTTTTACAGGAAACACACTTATTAACAGAAGACACAGGGAGGCTAAATACTATAAGCTACAGTATATTATCCAGTTCACAATATAATAAAAAAGGAGGGTTGCTATATTATGGAGAAATGTACTGCCTATGCCTACAGTTATATAAACATATCAAGATGAGAAAGGTATGATTTGTACTGTAACTATAAACTATAATCAGAGAATATTAACTCTTATTACTTGTATTGCATTACTGGAATAGGAATTAAAACAGTTGACCAACATCTAGAAGAAGTCATTCAAATCTTGAAAGGCAATAGCATTCTAGCAGGAGACTTTGTCTATTTGCACCAAGTAATACTAGCACAATAGGTAGTAGGTAATAGGCATTTAGACACATAAATGAATTTTCAGAACTGAATTCACTATTTTTTACCCATTATTCCCATAGACATGGAATGCAATCCAGAACTTACATAGTTTATGTCTCTAATGACCTGACTGATACATTAGGCAAAGTCAAAACAGTAACCTGTCCCTTTCAGATCACAATGCAATTACCGTTGAGCTGTTTTTGAAATCTAACAAGAATGTTAAAATCAGAAGATTACCATATATACAACTTGTTTAAAATAATGTAAGGACTTTTTATTAAATAAATCCTTTCCTTTATAGAAATTAATAATATAGAAGATACTTCAGAACTTTATTTATGGGATGCCCTAAAAGCATATCTTATTTGCAGCATCACTAATTGGTTGTCAAATAAAAAAAAAAATGGGCAAAGATTTACAAGAAAAACTTGATATGTTAAAATTAGAAAATCAGACAAAATAAAAATACAGAAGAGATTAATAAGCTAAACAACAAATACTTGGAAATCTCAAACCATAATACTAAAATCAATCTTGAGACATTTAAGATGATTAATTTATTTATTAACCGAAAATCTATGCACAATTTAGCCACAAAAACAAAATTAAACAGTATGTCCAATCACATAAAAGAAGTCTACTCACATAGGATGAAAAAAAAATGACATGAATAGAAGATATTCTGAAGGAATTCAGAGATTATTATACTAAAATCAATCTAAATAATATATTAATAGATCAAAAAGAAATAATTAAAATATTTATCAAAAAATATAAAAACTAAACTATCTGATGACCACATGAAATTATTTGGCAAACCAATCTCTATATCTGAACTTCAAACTCAAATTTCTAAACTGAAACCTAATAAACCACCAGGTAATTTATTTATTTATTTTTATTTATTTTATTTTACATTTGTTGACCGGGCTAGTCTAGCTGGATATATTTCCATTTTCAGTAGAGGCCCGGGGAGAAAAGCTCCAACATTAATAGTTAGATCATTACTTAAAATACAGCAACAAGGTTGGTAAACATAGTTGAAACATCGTAAATGTAAGTAGTTCAAATAAGTATACAAAAATCAGCAATAATAATAAAAAAAGTGATAAAAAAAGATATTTACACTAGTATAGAAATAATTAAGAATGATGAGATGACTTCTATTACACAATAAAAGTGACATAGTGTTATTATGTACTAGGTTGTACTAACAATAAGCTGGATGAATCTACGAAATTGCATCATTGTGGTCAGCAGTTCAGTTATTCATCATAGAAATTAAAGAAATATGTGTGAAAAATTGGTAGGGTGTAGAGGTAATCTTAGTAGAGGGAAAGGTTAGTCAGATTTACAACATGGACATAACCAGTGAGTTTTAAAGTATGTTTTAAGTCTTTGTTTAAAGAGAGGCAAAGAAGAAAGTGTTGTTAGTTCATTTGGAAGGAGGTTCCAGTCTTTTCCCACTGTGTTAGAAAACAGGGAATCTCCAGCCAAGTTATTAGTTTTGGTTATACTAGCTAGAAGCTTGTTAGAGGAGCGCATTGAGTTTAGGTTTTTATAATGGATTACGAGATTGGATAGTATAGGAGTGCTATTAGGTTGATAGAATATCTTGTGGGTCATGGTTAGTTGGGAGATTTTCAGAAGGTTTTGAAGTTCAAGCCAGCCCAGCTGCTTTAGATTTAGACAGTGGTGAGTTTGAAAGGGGTTACCAGTGGCAAATCTGGTGATGCTGTTATAGGCATGCTGTAGTTTGACAAGGTTATTCTTTTTTAGGTTGGTGTATATGGGAGAGGCATAAAGAAGAGTAGAAATTAAATGGGAATGAGCAATTTTGGTTTTAGCTGTTGGAGTTAAGAAAGTTTTGATTCGATATAAGGAGACAATTTTCCTGTTGACATTTTTAATGGTGTTATTTATGTGACTAACAAATGTAAGGTTGTTATCAATAGTAATTCCTAACAGTTTAGTTGTAGAGTCAGGGTGTATGATTGTGCTATTATTGGAAATGACAGAGAAATCAATTGGGGTAGACTTATTAGAGGGTGTAAAGAGAAGGAGCTTGTTTTTTTTCGCATTAAGAAGGAGAAAACGTTTTGTGAACCATGTTTCTACTGTGTTAAATACATTCGGAGTCAGGGAATGTAGTGCAGATGGTGAGGTTGCTGAGCAAATTAATGTTGAATCATCTGCATATTGAATGCAGGTGGCCTGTGGGATTGCTACATGCAGGTCGTTAATAAAAAGAGAAAAAAGAAGTGGGCCTAGAATGGAGCCCTGAGGGACTCCCAGTGTAACAGGTAGAAGGGATGATATATTATTTGCCCAGAGAATTGCTTGTTGTCTATTGGTTAGGTAGGACCTGAACCATTTAATAGCTAAAGAGTCAAGAGAGAAGGATTCAAGAATGTTGATCAGAAGTGCATGGTTAACCATGTCGAAAGCTTTGGAGAGATCAATAAAGAGTGCAGATGAGAGGTTGTTGTTATTACGATTTCTATTTATAACATCTGTAAAGGATAACATAGCAGTTGTGGTACTATGAGATGGCCTAAGATCATGCTGACATTTAGCTATTATGATATTTTGTGTTAAATGGCTTAAAATTGATGATAAACGCATTTTTCCATGATTTTTGTTAAGGGTGATAAGAGTGCTATTGGTCGATAGTTTGAGTAGTCATTTGAGTTGCCACCTTTGTGAAGGGGAATGATATGGGAGATTTTCCAGATGTTTGGAATGTAACTTTCCTTAATGGTTCTGTTTACGAGGATGGATATAGGATAGTAAATTACTTTGGCTGCTTTTTGGAGGTATTCAGAAGGTAACTAGTCAGCAGAAGGGGTACAAGGCCTAAGTTTTTGGATGAGTTTGTAGATGAAATGGTAGATATTGGTTGAATAGAGAATACTGGTAGAGTACTAGGTATGGACGTGGCAAGGTTTGAGCTGTCTGGAATAAGTTGGCTAGCTAGTGTTTGTATGGTTTCTGTAAGGAAGGAGTTGAAGGCATTGGCTGTTTGATGGGGGGTGTTAGGGTCTGCCTGAAGCGGGATAGGTGTATGGGAGTGCCCTGGGGAAAGGAGTTTATATACACTAGACCAAAACTTCTGGGGCTTATTTTGGTGATTTTGCTGTATTTTACAGCAGTAGTTCTTTTTGTCTGTGAGTATTGCCTTTTTTGTAGTATTTCTCAGTTGCTTAAAAAGTTGTTGATCAGAAATATTTTTGTTAGCTCTCCACTTTGCCCAGATTTTATTTCTAAGTAAGATCTTTTGTTTGGTTTCATTAGTAAGCCAGGGGGCTGGTTTGGCTTTCATTCTAATGGTCCTTTTGGGTGCATGCCTGTCAAGGATAGATAGGAAATTGGAGTTTAGATAGTCAACAGCTTCTTGAAGTGGTAGAGTTTTTAGAGGGTTCCAGTTACAAGCACTTAATTCATTTTTGAATAATGTTGGGTTGAAGTTTTTATTGGTATGTATGTTTCTATAGATGGGGGGATTAGAGATATCATTTTTATGCCTAAGGATATAGGTTAAAGTATGATCACTAACATCATCTGGTAGAGTTCCTGTGTTGTAAGTTTGTTTTTGTCTATTTATAAGAATCCAGTCTAGGATGCTCTTTTTTATTTGGTTTGTTGATTCTGGTAGAGGTTATGATAGTTTGACTGAAACCATGAAGGTTGATATGGGAGGAGGGATTATCAGCTTTGACAGTTTTCCAATCAGTATTAAAATCACCAAGTATAATAGTTTCTTGGGGGTATGTAGAGGACACCCAGCTTAGGATGTTTTCTATGGTGCTAATATTATTACCAGGTGGAAGGTAGATGCAGATAATATATAAAGATTTGTTATGGTTTATTTGAAATTTAGTGACAAGTACTTCAGCTTTACTATCTTATGGTGGGTCAAATGGTAAGGTGGAGATTTGAAGTCCTTCTTTGAATAAGACTGCAACTCCACCACCCTTACTTTTTATATGGTCTAGTCTTAGTATATTGTATCCTTGGAGAATGATTTCATTGTCTTTGGTCTTTGGCTTTAACCATGTTTCTGTTAAACAGAGGATGTCAAAGCGATGGGTATCTAGAAGGGCATGAAGTTGGGTTACTTTGTTATTAACACTTCGGATATTTAGATGTCCTATTAGCAAAGAGTTGGGGAGTTTGGGCTGGGTAATCAGGGTAGGTGGATTTGTAGGGCCAGGGTTGGGGTGTATGTCACCATCTTTTAAGGTGGGCTTACAAAGTCTTGATGTGGGGTTATTAATAATAATTGTTAGATATTTCACTCTTGTTATAGCAGCTGTATAGTATTTAATGTGGGAGAGTCTATGGTATTTAGGTAGTAGGTAGCTGGAAGTTGAGGTAATGTTATGTTTACTTTTAGGGAAGACAAAATTGTGAATTGTTGTCTGTTTATGGGAGTAGTTAAAGTGATTATAGTATGTTTTTTCAAATGAGGTAAGTATGTAGGCATAGGTCAGGATAGTTGAAATTATGCTTAAGAGTAGGATTTTAGTAAATTTTGATTTTACAGTTAGAGTCATTTTTGGAGATTTAATGTAAGAGGTTCTAGGAAATTGAGTGGAATGTAACAAGCACGGGGAATAATGAAATAAAACAGAGTAAAGGGGAAGGTGACAAAGATAGTGGTTAAGGAAGAAGGGTGTGGTGAGTTACTATAGAGACAGTTTATGAAGGTAGTGGAATAACAGGATGGGTGTGGAAGTGTTAGTAAATTGATTGCTGAGTGTGATTTGTGGGATGAGGGAGGGGGTGTGGTAAGTGAGGTATAAGGTTAAGGGCACTGGGGGTGGGAGGGAATTGGGGGTAGTGTAAGGGAGTGGAGTGAGCCCACAGGGTGAACGGAGCAGGTTACAGCTAGAGGCTGGAGGCAATCAGTCATACAGTACAACTATGTTCTACACATTTAGGGAAGGTAAGAATATTTTCTAGAGTCATGTAGTAAAAGGCAAATGAGAGGTATGCTTAAAGAAAGGATGTAAAAGGGGAAGGAAAGGTAACAGATATAACTAAATAAAGGTAACTGGATTTCAAGTGAAATAAGGAAGTGTAGGACAGGCATATTAAAGATAGACAAATAAGGGTTTGGGTGTAGGTATAATAATCACAGAGAAAGGTCCCTCTTTGCTATTCAGAACTTTATTTATGGGATCTAAATGATGAGGTTATATCTGAATTTTATAAGCTGTTACCCCAAAAAGCCTTAGACATGCTACACAAGATTTGTCTATGGTCAAGGACCTAGCTGAAGTTCATCTTTCCTGGAAATACACCCTTATCTCTCCAATTTTAATAACTGACAAAGATCCTACTGAATGCTCTTCATACAGGCTGATTTCACTTTTATATGTAGATTATAAATTGTTCACAGCAATTTATATTAATAGAATAAAATCTTTTCTACCCTCCATGACTGACAAAGATCAAACTGAATTTATCTTAAACAGAAATACTCATGATAATATTAAAAGAATAATCAGAATAACTGACTATGTAAATAAAACAAAAGAAAACTTAACATTAATGAGTATTGATATTAATAGTGCTTTTGACTTGATAAACTGGTAATATCTCTTGCTGGTTTTAGAAGAATTTAACTTCTCAAGTAACTTTACACATCTTATTAATCTTCTTTATAATTATTGTTTTGCATGTGTTAAAATATGTACTTGTACTTCTGATTCTATACAAATTTGAAAGGAGCCAAACAGGATGTCCTCTTTCACCTCTGCATTTTACCCTAGTTATGGAACCATTTGCTAATGTTTTCAGACCAAATTAAGATACAAAAGGTATTAACATAAATGAGAATTTAAACTCTAAAATTCAACTGTTTGTTGATGATATCCTACTGATATCAAATGACATTGATAATTATCAATCTGCAGTTTTGTTAGCAAGGGATGTATTTCAAATAAAATCTGGTTTAACATTTAATGATGACAAAAGAAAATAATCCTACCTATAAATACAAATAATAATAAAATCAAAAATAAATTCATTAAATATATTGCCAAACAGAAGAAAATTAATTATTCAGGAATAATTATAAGAGATAAAGCTATAATAAATCATAATTATACTAACAGTATAAAGAATATAAATAATCTAATAGAAAAATGGAATAAAATGTCTTCACGATGGAAGAGAGGTTATCTATCATCAAAATATCTTATAAAAATCTGGTATATTATACAATCACTATCATTGCTTCCACCAAAAGTTGTATTAAAGAATTGACACTTTAATTTTGAGATTTCTCTGGTGTCCCAACAAACCAAGAATTTCTTTAAAAAATCATATGAGAGACTAGTCAACAGGAGGGATAGGGCTATCAGATCTATAATTACATTCATTATCATCAATTATAAAAAAAACAATATATCTTTGGATTAATAACACTTTCACAGCTAGGTGGAAAGAGTTTTTTAGGAATTATTTTTCATAACCTGTAAACATAATAGATATACTAATAATTATCTTATACTAAATAACAGTCTACATTAGTTATTAAATGATTACCGTATAGGAAAAAGTCACCAAACAAATGCCTCCTATTTAATTTCTACTATATTAAATACTTTTAAAAAGTATATATAGAAACCTGGCATATAAAGCGTGGATCTTCCTTATATTACATATGGCATATACCTAAAATAACATCTCCACCTAAAAAGTTAGAAAGAATAATCGCATTTAAAGAAAAAAATCTGCTATATTGGTTTCAATTAATGAAAGATGAAAATCTGCATTCTGTTGATTATATTAAGAACAAATATAATTTAGATAAAGACAATGTGGCAAGATGTACAATCCTCTAGACAACACGTAAAAGGGGAAATTAAGTTATTGCAACCGAGCATAAGAGATCATGTTCCAAAACTAATTGACTATCTAATATTCTTAATGAAACAAAACACATTTGGACTGGGTCACTTATCTAACTTATATAAAGTTGTGAGGAGAGAAAAAAAAGGTTACAATGACAATTATTGAAGCTATTTTACCTAATTTAATAATAGACCTCTAAGTGAAGAAGATAAAAAATAATTCTATTATCCCCTAAACATACAACTTCATATCTTAGAAGGAATCTCTTTACTTGGAAATGTTTGCATAAATCTTTCTTCAAACCACATAAAACTAAATTAATGTTTAAACAGAAATAAGTTTGTTGGAGAAATAAACAAGAACTTAAAGTGGATTGGTAACACATGTTTTTTAACTGTACTGTCTTTTTTAGCTTATGGAATAACATTACTCTCTTTTTACAGGCTCTTTATAGCTAAACTTATTTTATCTAAATCACTAATACTTTTTAACACTCCTATTCCTATATGTGTTAAGAAAATGAAATCTCACATTTTGTGGTCTATACTATCTATAGTGAGAAACCTTAAAACGCAGAATGGAAAGAACAACTCTACATCCTCCTTCAAAGAATTTATAAATATTACAACTGAATTCTATTTCCTGGAATCATTACAACTAAGTCAAGAACAACCAGGATTACCGCTTGCTGCAATGCATGGACAACACTTAGAGATTTGCTTGACAAGCAAAAATAACTGCATTTTAGATTTAATGTAATGTAATCTGTAATCACTTGAATAACTTGATGGTTAATGGACACTCCTGTAAATAGTTTTTTTTTTTTCTTTTTTGTGTGAGGTTTAGTTGATTTTTTTCATTTATTATATTCACAAATTTCTGACTGTAAATATTGCTGTGATTATTTTACAAACAGAAAATCCATCAAAATCTTAAAACAAGTAAAATGCAAATAAAATCAGTAAATAGATCTAGGGAAGATAAGTTAGTGTGTCATATCAAGAAGGACAAAAAATTCTTCATAATGGCACTTTAAAAGCAGTAATACACACACACACAAACACACACACACACACACACACACACTCACACACACACACACACACGCCCCTATCAGTTAGTCAAGTTTTTAGAAACTTAAAATTCATATGTTTGGGACCATACGATCGAGATTTTTAAAATTCAAAGCTTTTGAATGGATATTAAGATAAAGTGCGGATTATGAGATTTACCCTATTCTTCACTGTAATGCAATCTCTGAGTTGGTTTATATACTTGCAGGGGGTGTGGGTATACAGAGGGGGGCTTCCCCCCTTCAAAAACATAAAAAAGGTAGAATTTTTGGGGGGGTTGTGTTTTTTTTTTTTTTATGTTTGAGTTTTCAGAAACTAGATTATATGGTCTAATCCATATGAATTTTGAGTTTCTGAAAACTAGATCTGACATAAACCCATATATGTATATATATATATATATGTATATATATATATGTATATATATATATATATGTATATAGGTTTACTATTGAAATTACAAAGTGACTGTATTTGAACAGCATGTGCCAAACCAGAAAACACTGAATACACTACAGCAAATGGGTAGTGTATTTCGATTATCCGAGTTCGGAATTTTGAGTGGAGATCGCAGTTCAATAAGGAACAAGAAGTTAACCCATTTCCTCACATTAGTGCAATCTGGGAGTTGGTATATATAATTTGCAGGGGGTGTGGGGGGAGTGTTGACTGTAGAGTGTAATGGTACGTTATGGTGCATAGCATGGGTGACTTTGTCACATCCTGCTCTGTCGAATATATCAAACTACGGGTGTCGGTGTATTCAATTTTGATGTAGTTGCTTTTTCGATGTTACTGATATATATATATATATATATATATATATATATATATATATATACATAAATGTTTGAGTGTGTGCACAGATAGTGTATACATAGCTTGATAAATAGACAGCTAGGCTGACATATGTGTATGTATGTACATCTTAAAAGAGGAAATAGCTCCTTCTTTGTAGCAATCATTACTGGCTAACTTGACTTTCATCTAAAGACTCAAAATAAAGTTCAAAACACTTGACATTCACTGTATTTGTGAGCACTGAGTATGATTTACAGTGGGTTAAGAATATGATTTTGCACTTTACTAAAACATTTCATTTTCCCATTGTTAAACACAAGTGATAATGATCATTAGAAATTTGATGCAGAGCTGGACAAAGAAAGAAAGAAAAATATGCAACTATCTTATTCACTAACCTCGACTGTTTACAGTTTTGACTAAATTGTTGTTTTCCTTGTGGTATGAAAGGATAATGTTAAGGCTTAAGAACAGCACCCGACTGTATCTTCATGAAAATGACACTTTTGCACGAGTTCAATCAGTAATAAATTTGTCATATTTTGTCTGGTGACAGAATATAATCCTGATAGCAATGTTTTATTTCTCTTTTTCAGGTAATATGTTTGTCATCAGTCTGTCTGCGGCAGACATCATAGTAGCCGTGTATCCTTACCCTTTACTTATTGGTGCCATTTTACAAAACCAGTGGACGTTTGGAAACACACAATGTCAGATTTCAGTGGTGATTCACGGATTAAGTTTTATTGGTTCAGTCTATAATATAATGGCCATAGCAATCAATCGATGGTGCTGCATTTGCCATAGCACCACATATGAGAACTTATACAGCATGAAAAGTACCTGCTTCTATATTTTCCTGACATGGATGCTTAGCTTTATTCTAGTTTTACCTATGTTTTTAGTTGGGGCTTTACAGTACCACCCCCATGTATATTCTTGTACATTTATCTTCACAGCAAATGTATCGCTAACTGTTGGTGTTGCAGTATTTCACTTTATTATACCAGTAACTGTTGTAATCTACTGCTATGTACAAATCTGGGTCCTGGTCATTCAGGTTAAGTACCGTGTTAGACAAGAGAGCAAACAGAAATTGAAACCAGGAGAGGTACGTAACTTCCTCACCATGTTTGCAGTGTTTGTTCTTTTTGCGATTTGTTGGGGCCCATTCAGTATTCCTGCTTTGATCGTGGGTTTCAGTCCACCAGGAAAGGCACCTAAATTTCCAGATTGGCTTTTTGTTGTAGGCTATTTTACTGCTTGTTTCAATAGCTGCCTCAATGGTATGGTTTATGGGGTTTTTAACCAGAACTTTCGTCAAGAGTACAAAAGAATACTTTGGTCACTGTGTGCACTTATACTAAGAGGGATAACATATTTTGAGTAGACAGGAAATACTGGATCGGATTCAAAACCTGTTATGTCCAGGCTGGGATGACTAGTCCTAACTCAAGAAGAACCCTTCTCATTCCTTTTATTTCTTGTTCCATTGACTGTTAATGACATTACTAAAAGTAAATGAATTCAATTAAATGCCATGCAGTTGTGAGAGTTTATGACCCTTTCAGGATACTACCATTTAGATAGTATTTATCCTTTGCTCAAATTAATTCCTGAAAAGAAATCTCGCCTTAGGAACACTTTGTGCAAAGAAATGAATGTGTTCCCCCAGCCTGGTATTGATAAAAGCCTATTTGCCACATTCATACTCACTTTTGTTGGGACTGGTATTTGTAAGGTCAGCTCACTTCCAGTTTGTTAGGAATTCGTCTGAAATTTTGGCTAAAAGTTGTTTTTGATTTTGCAAATCCTAACTGCCATGCCAGTAATCAACTTTTTAGATCACTCCTGTCCTTCTACTGGTAATGTTCCGACATTAATCAATGCCTTAAGGTGACACGGTGGCACAGCAGATAGCATTGTCACCTCACAGCAAAAGGTTCCCTGGTTCGTTTCTCAGCTTGGGTGGCTTCTGTCTGGAGTCTGTATGCCTTCCCTTTCTTTACGTGGATTTCCTCTGGGTGTTCTGGTTTCCATCTGCATTCCAACGACATGCAGCAGGTATACTGGCCACTCTAAATTAGCCATAGGTGTGAGTCCATGTACTGTGTGCAGTGTAAGAATTACTGTGGCAGGGCTAGCCACCTGGCAGTGCAAACTTTGGTTTTAGATGTTTGGACACTGGTGAAGTGACACCCTGACCCCATTTGAAAAAAATGGGAAAAGGGTTTGTGGATGGAGGGATGAATGGAATCAACACCTTACTCATTCTCCAAAAGCCCACATTATGTGTCATTGAATAGAGCAGACCCCTGTAACGCTGATTCAAATATTCTAAAGCTATCAATTACCTCCAACAAGTGGAATCGTGTTACATAAAAGTGGTGTAGTCCATTACTGTATAACTGCCCGAAGACTGATTTGTGTGTGTGTATGTGTGTGTGTGTGTGTGTGTGTGTGTGTGTGTGTGTGTGTGTGTGTGTGTGTGTGTGTGTGTGGGTGTGTGTGTGTGTGTGTGTGTGTGTGTGTGTGTGTGTGTGTGTGTGTGTGTGTGTGTGTGTGTGTGTGTGTGTGTGTGTCTACGTGAATCACACCATGTAAGTTCAATACTGGCCAGCTACCCAGTCCATCATGTTATCTGTATCCTACAGTGTAGTCCAGGAGTGGAGCTTGGTCCCACCTCTTTCCATATGATCTTACCCTTACTTTCTGTTAGGTGCTTATTGCTGAGGACAACCATAAAACAAACTTTCACAAGACTAAAAGTCATCTTACTGAGTATATTACCAGCCATTAAAAATAACATACAGTCTCCATAGCTTTATTTGGGTGTAGGTACTTGATCCTTGATTGTCATAAGAAGTTGAGCCTTACATTCCCATGGTAGTTTTTAGCCCTTATATTTTGCTTAAGAATAACCGAAAGATAAGCAGATCATAGATATGTTGTGACATTTATTTGTTGCCCTTATTCATGAGGGACAGGGCACTAAATTAGGGGTAACTTTCCAGTTACTTATTCATTTATCCAAATTACATATCAATAAAGTACAAGAAGAACTTTGTTTGATGAGTAGGGGAATACAGTTTAATGAAAAGTGCATCCCTGCAACATGTTCTATTTATTTTGCAAAAGAGATTGAGATCCCTTGAGCCAGCATTTATATTACTATTGCACTTGACAATGTATAATATGTTTGACAGAACAAGGTCTGTTGAAGCTCTACATGTGAGAGAGCTGCCTTTCATTAGCTTGCATGATACTGATTAAAAGGATAAAGGTTCCAGATTGCCTGTATAGCTTTTGCAATTTAGTTTTTTTTTTTCTTCAGGGAGAAAGTGTTGTGGTTAATAGGGATTTTGAACTCAGCCAGCACTGTGGTAACTGAGATAACAAAAGCTTAACTACAGCCTAGGTGACCTGGGTTCTCAGGCATGTGAGGTGCTGGCAGAGGGATGGATGGGGCCATCCTGGTAGGGAGAGCATTTGCTGACGATGTTTCCTGAGGGGTGGTTTGATCCAGCGAGGGGGAAAAGCCCTTGAATGAAGCCAGTTAACACAAGGGAGGTGGCATGGAATTGGTAGATTACAAAGAATCCTGCTCCCCATGGAAGTAGTCAGCCAGATACCAACGATGCCCATAAGCCCCATGGCAGCCCAAGCCCTAATGGAGAAAGTTGGGGAGTAGAAAGGTGGCTGGGAACCCTATTGATGGATGAGGGTTTCTGAATAGTGTGCTGAAGAATGATACAAGAGGAAGAACAAAAATCACATTAGCTTTGCCATCCAAAAAGAAAATGCAAAAGAGAAATCACCCAGGGACTGAACCCCAGAGTACACCACTAGGTAGAGATATTTTAGAGGAGGTTGATCTGCTTACCCTAACTTTCTGACTTTTATTTCTGAGCCAGTTTGCTACCCAATAAGTTTATGTTAGAAGTGACATTTAACTGGAAGAGTTTACCTACAATACCTGAGTGTGAGATGGTGTCAAATGGCTTTGTTACATCTAGATATGACCTGTAGTGACCTCATCCATTGCTTTAGTAACTTTTTAAAGAAGTCCACTAGGTTAAGCAGGCAGAACCTGATGTTAATGAATTGGAACTGTGCAGGGTTGAGAACCTATAAGTTACCTATACCCTTATCTATTATTTCCATAAATAATTTTTTGACAGCCTTACAGATGAGATTGGTCAAGCTTATGGGTCTGTAATTATTCAGGCTCATTGAGGGCCCACTCTTGTACACAGGAATAACTGCTGCTGTCCCCCTTCATCCATCACAAGGCCTATTCTGAGGCAAATACTGAATAGCTTCTGCAGGGGAACAGATGAGTGAAGTTTCAGCTAGCCTGTTAGGTAGCCTACTACGTTATTTTCCCCCATAGACATAATGTTTTTGACCTTAGAAAGTACCTTGAGAACTTTTTCTTGGGATATTTGAATGGGGTGTAGATCTGGGTATGTAATCCGAAAAGTTTATTGGTGGAGTGAAGTTCTAGCTAAATTTGTTTGCTAGTAGATTGCCTATGTCCTCTGATTCTGCTTATGTGATATCATTCACTATTAGCTCTCCATAATGCCAGACAGCATGGCATATCCTCCTTATGAGTAGTATAAGACAGTTTTTTTTTTTTTTTGCAAACAGCCTTGCTGTGTAGTACAGACATCTCTGAACTGATAGTGAATTTTTTTTTGTCTTTTTTTTCTCTCCTAAATTAACACTGGTCTTTATGTATCATTCAAGAAGTTCCATAATTTTTTACAACAGGTAATAAAACAGTCTTCATAAGCTTTCATGTCCACACACACACACACGCGCGCGCGCACGCAAGCATGCACATGCGCACACACGCACACACACATGCGCACACACGCGTACATGCACACACGCACATGCACACACTCTCACTCACTGCATCTATTTTTGTGGAATATGCATCAAAATTCGAAGCATCCAAGAAACAACCTGAGATTTTTTCACACATTGATGTTATTCAAATTACTCCTTTTTCAGCTAGTGGGAAAGAAACTATGTCCTCTCTTCTCCCTTGGTTGACACAAGTGGATTATTATAGTTCCAATGAAGGTCTCCAGTTAGAGTAAAATCTTAAGCAAATGTAAAACATATGTTTATCCAACAAGTGGTGGTATATCACATTCTACAATGTTTGTTTATAGCTTCATAGGTTAGTGCTATTTTAGGCCTAGCCATTTTTTTTCTTTTTGTGCTTGAATTAACCTATCCCCATTTGGTGCTAGACTGACTTTACTCATTCAATGGTCAATAATTATATATCAACCCTTACGAGAATAACTGGCATCTTATCATAGCTAATTTGAGGGAACCCATGCACTGGATAAACCCCTTAGGAGCTTCCTCTGTCCATTAGTAGTACAGTGGCCAGACTTAGGGTAAATTTATGCTCCCCATCCATAGATCCAAGTTGTGCTTGAATATGGACTTGGATGAACTTTGTTCTACATGGATGGCAATATGTTACAGAGCAGTGGTATCCTCTGCAAGATAAACCTATCCCTCTTAACAGTTCTTCTGATGTTACATAAGTGGTTTAGATCCCTAGACCAAGTATCTCTGATGCAGTTTGACTTGTTGATGTGCAACAAATCCATTAGTACTGGATCAGAGGATGCCTTGTATGCCATACACAGTTCACCTCTAAGCAGTCTATAGTATACTGAGCACAGGGACATGGCTTTGAGTGATTCCAAGTAGAATATATTGGTTTGGCCTTTAACCCTATTAGTAAGGTATCTCTATGGTCATTCAGTTTTTGTATGTGTCTGGACAGATACATGTTAAATGAGACATTATACTCAATAATTGGCCTAATGATGGCTGAGCAAAGAGAAAAAAAATGACAACTCTATATCTAGACATTGTCTATTTTGTTTAAAAGCTGAGCAATTTAGGAGGACTTTTTTATGATGATGGATACACGTTGTTTGAAAGGTAGGTCACCGTTCACATAAATTCCCAAATCCTAAACAACTAGGTCAACTATTATGGGCATATTGTCACTGGAGTAGTTCCCCAGGATAGATGACTTTCCAAAGGATAGGATAATACATTTTTTGGCTTTTAGTTTTAGTTCATAATTTTGGAAGCAGTTATTTATTTGGGACAAATCTTCCTACAAGATGTCTAAGTCATTTCAGGATTCAGTTACTGCTCCTAGCATGCTGACATTTGCAAACATAGTCAGCCATAGCTATTTCATATTGGCTTTTACTTCAGCGAATTGGATGCCAAACAGGAGAGGTTCCATCACAGAACTCTAGTTTTGCAGTAAATAATTAAATTTTGATAACAGTTCAGTGAACAGTAGTATATTCTTTGAGGAACCTTACTGTGTAATCAAAATGCACAACACAAGAAGTAGTCATGAGTAAAACTGGAAAGAGTTGTCAGTTAAAAAGTACTGCATCTCAACAAATTATGACACAAACATCTCTTTGAGGATATATTAGACATAATGAAGTATTGTGGCCAAAGATTTTAAATGGGTAAGTAGACAGCACAAATTCAATATCTTTTCAGTCTTTTCAGATGTTTAGATAGCCCTCTGATGCCATGAGCCATTCATTGATGTGGCACACCCCATTATCTTTAAGTTTAGGACCAAAAAAGGTCCTTTCTCTTCTTTAATCTGTCAGAAAGTGCTTGCTATAAAAGTACAAATTAACATATTACAGTTGCCAGGAAACACTAGTGCTACAGTCCTGACCATAAATGCTGGCAGTGCATTAAACTACACACAGAGTGCTGAAACATTTAGTAAATATACTGCTGTCATTCAGAAACGAAATGCTGGTAATGAAGATCACGCACCCTGACATCTTGTACCTGGGACAGCTATCCCCTATATCCCACCCTAGCTACGTTTCTGGTATAAACTGTTATAAAGACTTGCATTATTAATATGCATATTGAGAGTGTTATAAACATGGAGACTAGTTAAAATAACAAACCTCTATCAGTATTTTTTCAATAGCATCTATAATAAATTTCTCCGACAGTCCATTAATTATAAATGGCCTTACTAGAGGTCAGATGATGCACAGCTGTGTAGGTAATCTCACCATAACAGTAGATGTTCAGATAGATGACTATTGCAGTAGCCTTAGCTATATGAGATGAGTCATGCAGAGACTGAACCATCTAGCCAGTTTTCAAAGCTTTAGGGCTGCTTCCATGCACCCAAGTCCACTGTACAGCTTAAGGAGAACAGAATAAGTCAGGGCTAGGGTACAAAACTCCACAGCTTTCTTGCCTCAGAAAATTAAAATTAAAACTCTGTCAGCTACATATGTGTTAGAAGAACAGGAAAGCATATACAAACATACCCTGCCCAAAAGAAGAAACCAAAAGAAGGGGTGGAGAGAGTATGACAACTTAAAATTGATCTGTTTGAACATGTACTATTATGAAATGTTTACTTATACATCTGTTTTATGTTCAACATCAGATCACTGTTGCAATAGCCCAAGCTTTTTGGGATGAATATCATAGTTTCAAAAACAAGGGATGTGGAAGTAGGATCAGTGTACAGGAGACTCAAGAATAATCCTAGCAAAGTCTGCTCTGGACCTAGAGAAGGAATCTTGTTGGTCATGCTTGGAAAAGTATATACAGTTGACCAAGTTGCTGCCTCTACTGTATTTCTACAGTTCATCCCTTTCAGAATACCATAGAAGAAGCAAGAGTCCTGACAGAGTGAGCTCTGACTTTGTCCCGAAGTGTCTTGTTATATGAGAAAAGCAAAAGGAAGCAGAATAAGCCATTCTTTTAGTAACTGATTATTTAAACACTACTTGTCCCTTTCTCTTACCTTCATAGGAAATAAATATCTGAACAGCAATCCTAATTTTTTTTATCATGTCAGTGTTGTATTTGAGTTGCCTGAGGAAATCCAGAGTGTGTACAATTTGTTTTTCCTCATTTTAGCTTCAAGAAAGAAAACAGGCAGATGACTGTTCTGGTTCAATATAAGTTCTGAAACTGCCTTAGGTAAAAGGAATGATTTGCTCTCAAAATAATTTTATCTTTGTGGGAAATAAGCTAAGCAAGACTGATCATAAGTCAGAACAATGAGCAACACTATTTCTAAGATAAGAACTTCAACTTGTTCTCTTTAGCAGGTTTGGAAAGAAAACAACAATGTTTTTCATGTACAAATTTAAGATCCCAAGAAGGCCCCTCTGCTTTACAAGTGGATGGATATGTAAAACCTCTCCAAAAGCCATTTCCTTTGAGGTAGGGCAGCATGGGGGTGGGATGAATCTAAGTACAAGCAATTATGGCCAAAAGATGAATTTTGATAGAAGAGTAAGCAAAAACAGTGAATAATAACCCATACAAATATAAATGAATCACATGAATGTGAGCCTTGGTCTAGCAATGTGATTAACACCAAACAATTATAACATCCAGATTGTCAGTTTAAAAAGTTGAAGTCTAGTCTGTTCTGTGAAAAAGCTTGGGATAATTGCTTTTGGCCATTTTCAAATGAATGGGGAGCCACTGTTTCCTGGGCCAAAACAGAGTCACCACAATAATCACTGTGGAGTTCTTCTGTATCCTTAGACATAACCTATTTGTCAGGGGAAAGGGTAAAAAGCATATAGGAACATTCCCACACATGGCAATGAAAAAGCATCCATCTCTGAGGCCTGTGTGCTAGGATGCCTGGAATAGTATTTCTTTAATTGTCTGTTGTAGCTGGCGGGAGACAGATCTACTTGAGAAGTTATCCATAGATGGATAAATTCCTAGAAGACCCCAAGGTTTAATTTTTACTTGTGGGAATCTGTTTTGGTCCTGGTCAGCTTTTCTGTAACATTTTTTTTCCTCTGAAGGAATATATGTAGCTTGGAGGGACAGATTGTAGAGTCACTGGATCCCAGCCACCATAGCTAGTCTGCAAAGGAGGAATAATGTGACCTTCCCCTATTTCTTTATGTACCACATCACTGTGTTGTTGTTTGTGATACTAACAGATGGCCCTGAATCCAAAGATGGTTCAGAGATCTGACATTTATGTGCTTTAATTTTTCTAGTTTGCTTGTTGCAGAGGACTTGAACTTTCACTCGATGGAAACAGATTCCCAGGCAATTGTCTGTTACATCTGTGGTTACAGACTGAGTAGAACCTGGAAAGGAAAATTAAGACTTTGTACAAGAGGTGAATGACTCACTCACTGGAGTACCTTCTTTGTCACAAACCCCAGCAATGAAATCACAGAAATCTGAAATGGAAGGGAGTGCTGGTGTTGAGTCTAAACTGATTTGAAAAAATAATTAATTTTCCCTATGTGTAGTCTGGCCAAAGTAATTATAATAGTAGAGGCCATGAAACCTAGAATTCTAAGGTATTTTTTGGCAACTGCCTTAGTCTTGTTGGAAAATATCAGAAACTACTTCTTGTTGCATTGTAGCATTCTACTTTGTCCTGAGGAAGAAAAGCAATCACATGGGATGTACCCAGTAGATATCACAGAAACCCTATCCTGTAAGGCGGAATGAGAAAAGATTTCTCTGTGTTCAACTGAAAACCGAGGTTGAGAAAAAGTATATACATTTTTTTTTGTTTACCAAACTAGATATTCTTGACAAATTGGGAAAGAATCTAAAAAAAAAAGAATCTGAAAAAATCAGGCAGTCATCTAAATATGAGATAATGTGAATGCCCTGCAACCTGCAATAGGTTATCACAGAGGCCAGGCACTTTGTAAAACACTCTTAGAACTGTTGACAAACCAAAAGACGAAACAAAACACTGAAAATGAAAGCACACATTTAAAAATAAATAAAAAAGTATCTGAAATCTTTGAGAACAAGATGAGAACAAGAATGAAATTATAAGCAACTTTTAAATCCATAGTTACTAGAAAACTGAGAGTTTGAATAAAAGATAACAGACTGAAGGGAGAAAATTTGAACTTTGGGAAATTTATGTGAAGATTTAGTATAGAAAGCTCAAGGACAAGCCTCCAGATTCCTTCTTTATTTGGTACCAGAAAGACTCTTGAACAAAATCCTTTCATCTTTTATTTTGGAGAACAGTTTCTATAACTCCCTGAGACACCATCCGATGTAGGATAGAGAGAAAAGTGGAAAGGAATGAGGTAATTACACTTCCCAAGTTTCTGAAGGTATCTGGTGTCACAGAGGAAAATGAAGACCCAGACTTTGACAGAGGCATACAGGACTGTCTAGTTGGGAAAGGGAAAGCACATGGGGAGGCATACACAGGTATGCATCGATTAAAGTCAGGGATAGTTTTTTTCCCATAAAACGTTAAGCAATAAGGAAGTTAAGCAAACACAGTTTTCTTTACATTGTGCTGCACTTAACATCCTTCTGCAGAATGTCTGACCGCATTTACATCAGCTAAGTACAGTATGGATGTAAATGCAGTCAGACGTTGTGCGGAAAGACGTTAAGCAGCCCACACCTATAGTCAGTATGTTTTCTTAGATTGTCCTTGGTTTTGGTAGGATCCTCCTTTCTTCTTTGTGCCTCCATGCCATTGCTGTTTGAAATTGTGTTTGTCTGAGCCTTACTGGGAACACTTATTCTGTTTCCTGAAAGATGAATCTGAATTAGAAGAAAATTTTCTATCATGTTTTGGAAAGGAGGGTTTGAAAATCTAGATACCCCCCAGTCCTGTCCCATCTTGTCTTTTCCCCTTTCATCAAACCATTTAAGAACCTCATCAGAGGAAAGGTCAAATCGGTTCATATGTTCACAAGCGATTACTAAGCTAACGACTTAAAAGCACTTACAATCCTAACCAACATAACCCGATTTTACCCAATAAATGGCCCCTTGGGGGAAGAGAATGCCATGGATTTTTGTCTAAGCATTGACTATCTTACAGATTGCCCCCACCATAAGGGACATATGCAGTACCTCAGGTGTGAATTTGCGATTCCCCATCCATTAATCCAAATTGCATTTGAAGAGGGCCAGGGAAGGGCTCTTCTTAATATGAATAGGAAGCCTATTCTAAAGAAGAGGCAATCTCTGAGACACATGTCTCTCCAGCATGTATTGTTTAAGTCGTTGACTAAGTTTAGATCTCTAGATCAGATGGCCATCATGCTGTCTGAATTGCAGATATGTAGCAACTCCATCAGGGCTAGATTTGTGAGTGTCTTGCAGGTTAGGCATAGGTCACCCCTTAATAGTTGACAGTAGACAGAGTAAAGGGTTAGGGCTATTAGTCTGTCAGCATAGAACATAGGTTCATAGGTAGGAACTAGGCTATTGGCCCAAGGGCCTATATAAGCCTAGCCAAAAAATGTACCCTGGCTTTCGCCACCCAAGAAAATTATTTTCCTGTGCTCCTGTCGAACAGAGCCACAGAAGTGATCCCTGGGGTGAATTTTCCATTTCCCATCCGATCATCAAGATTCTTCTTGAAGAGTGCTAATGAGGAGCTCTGTTTGACATAGCTAGGTAGTCTGTTCCAGAGTATGGGACGTCTCTGGGACAGGAATCTATCCCTCCAGCATGTTCTGTTTATTGTGGTGACAAGGACTAGGTCCCTAGAGCATGTAGCTCAGAGGGATTGGGATTTCTTTAAGTGGAGCGTGTCCAACAGCTCTGGGTTTGACATAGCTTTGTATGTTAGGCAGAGATCGCCCCTGAGTAGGCGACATGCGATGGAGTAAAGCTGTAGTTTTTTGACATGGTCTGCGTAGGGCATCTGTTTGAGGCCAGTAATCCTCTTTGTGAGGTATTTCTGTGGTCTTTCCAGTTGTTGTAGATGTCTTGTGAGGTACATACCAAAAGGGGTGTTGTAATCTATAATGGATCTAATGAGTGATGAGTAGAGGGGAACAATGACCTATTTTTTTTCTGGATGAGAATCCTTTTGTGATGAGATGAGCCACGTAGAAGGATTTCCTGACCACTGTGGTGATGTGATTAACAAAGGAGAGACTACTGTCCACCTGTGTCCCAAGGTCTCTTATGACATTTTTGGCATTAAGTAGACTACTAGCTATGTGGTAGTACATGGGTACAAAGTTTTTACCAAAGGGGATGACAATACACTTTTTGGCATTGAGCTTCAGGCCATGGCTTTGACACCAGATATCTGTCTCAGTGGGCCTTTTTGTAGATCGCACCCTGTATTTTCCTTGTGAGGAACCTCTGAGGTCTGTCTAGTTACTCTAAGTGCCTAGTCAAGTACATGCCAAACAGTGCATTGTACTCTATTATTGGTCTAATAAGGGCTGAGTACGGCAGGACTATAATTTCATTGGATCTGGATGCCATAACCTTACTTACAAGTTGTGCTATATAAAAGACCTTCCTCACCACTGTGGACACATGGTTGCCAAAGTTCAGCCTATTATCTATCTGTGTATCTAGATCTCTCACCTCTGAGTCTACTCTTAAGATTGCAGTATTGATGTTGTAATTTGCAGGGGTATTTGACTTTCCAGAGGGTATGATAATGCATTTGTTCACATTTAGTTTTAGGCCATAGTTCTAGCACCAGTCATTTGTCTGATCTAGATCCTCCTGGAGGATATCTTCATCACTGGGAGATTCAGTGATTGCCCTCAGATTGCAGTCATTGCCAAACTTTGTCATCCAGAGGCCTTCCACATTAGTCTTGACTTTGCAGAAGTATATTTCAAACAAGAATGATCTCTGCAATGAGCCCTGTGGAACACCACAATTAACTGACCTCTTGCTAGATCTAGATTCACCCACTTTAACCATGTGTCCTGTCTGTGGGCCAATCGGGTATCCATTTGGTGATGTACATATTTATGCCAAGCTTTGTTAGTCTATTTATAATATTTGAGTGAGAAATTGTGTCATGCCTTGGCTAGATCAAAGTAGGTGGCACGTACTGTTTTAGTTTCATAGGTTGATACTAGGCTATCTGCCCTAGGGCATTTACAAGTCAAGCCAGAGTGTGTTTGGCTTTCACCACCCTTCTTTGATTAGTTGGCTGTGCCTCTGTATAGTAGGTCACAGACGATAGCCCATTTAAGGTTAGTTTACCGTGCCTCTGTCTAGCAGTGACACAGAAGATATCCAAGGGGTAAATTTACGATCTCCCATCCAAACGTCATGATTCTTCTTGAAGAGGGTCATTGAGGGCTCTGTCTGACATGGATTGTGATTTTGTTCCAGAGTGAGGGGAGCCTCTGGGATATGAATCTGTCCCTCCAACATGTTCTATTTATTTTTGTGCTGAGGTTTAAGTCACTGGAGAGTGTAGTTCTGATGGATTTGGATTTCTTGAGGTGGAACATGTCCATTAATTCTGGGTTGGACATGGCTTTATACGTCAGACACAGATCGCCTCTAAGTAGGCAGTAAGCAACTGAGTAGAGCTGGAGTTTCTTTAGCCTAACTGCGTAGGGCATCTGCTTGAGTTCCTTGATCCTTTTGGTGAGGTACTTTTGGGGTCTTTCTAGTTGTAGCAGGTGATGGGTAAGGTACATCCCAAATGGGGCATTGTATTCAATTATGGGCCTGATGAGTGATGAGTAGAGGGACACAATGACCTCTCTTGATCTAGATGTGAACCCCTTCATGATAAGGTGGGCTATATAGAATGTCTTTCTAACCACTTTGGCAATGTGATTGTCAAAGGAGAGATTGCAATCTACTTGGGTCCCCAAATCCCTAATTACTTCTTCCGTACTTAATGGATTACCACCTATGTGGTAATTTGTGGGTACTTTGTTTTTCCCAAAGGGGTTGACTATGCACTTTTTGCATTTAGCTTTAGGCCATGGCTCTGGCACCAGTTATCCATCTCTGTGAGACCTTTTTGGAGGATGCTTGTGTCAGCCGGCAAGTCGATTATGGCCCTCAGTTTGCAGTCATCTGCAAACTTTGTCAGCCATAGTCCTCCTGTGTTAGCCTGTACCTCAGAGAAATATATACTGAACAAGAGAGGTCCCAGGACTGAGCCTTGTGGGACGCCACTTGTAACTGGTTTAGAGTCTGACATGGCACCTGCAATTCTGACCATGTGGGTTCTATCCCTAAGCCAGTTTGCAACCCATCTTGTGACATAGGGGTTGATATTTAAGCTGGTGAGCTTATTTATGATGCCGAAGTGGGGTATTGTGTCGAAGGCTTTTGCAAGGTCAAGGTAGGCTGTGTGGACTACCTTCCCTTCGTCTATGGCATTGGTGACTGTTTCATAGAAATTGACCAGGTTCAAGAGGCAAGATCTGCCCTTAACAAAGCTGAATTGGGTAAGATCCAGTGTTTGGAGGTTCCCAATGTCTTTGTTTATGAGTTCCATGATGATACGCTCCATAGCTTTGTAGACCAGGCTAGTTAGGCTTATAGGGCAATAGTTTCCGGGGTCCGTTGTGGCACCACCTTTATGGAGTGGGACCACTGTTGCTGTACACCATTCTTTGGGTACATATCCTGTTGTAAGGCTGAGACTGAACAGTGATTTTAAGTGAGGGTTCAGTTCTTCTTGGAACTCATGTAAAACACAGCCCGGGACACCGTCCGGTCCCATTGATGCTGTGTTTTTTGCTTTGGAGAGGGCAGCTCTCACCTGTACATCTGTGATGTCAGGAAGGCTACACTCTGTTGGGATAGTCATTTGCTCATTTGGGGGGGAAGGGGGTAGAAGTTTGCACTGAATCTGTCTGCCAGGATGTTGGCAATGTCTGTGGGTTCAGTGTATTTTTTGTCATTTTGCACTAACTCAGAGCATATCTGGGAGTTTATGCTCATCCATGGCCTTATTGACCTTCTCAAAGAAATCCACTAGATTCAGTAGGCATGAACTGCCCTTGACAAATCTAAAATGGGTCAGGTCCAGTGTTTGGAGGTCTCCTATGTCACTATTTATCAGGTCTGTGATTATTCTTCCTATAGCGTTACGTATAAGACTAGTCAAACTTACGGATTTGTAATTTCCTAGTTCTGTAGATGGTCCTACCTTATGCAGATGGATTACTGTCGCTATCCCCTACTCTACTGGGACAAAAAACAGTCCAGATGCTGTAACTAATTACAGTTCCTAACAAGTCTAATAAATCATGATTTTAAACTGTTTTAGAAGCAGCCTGGTATATTGTCAAGCCCCACTGAAACAGTATTTTTAGCTTTAGAGTGTGCAGTGGCATTTTCTTTGGTGATAATTGACAGTGGAGTGGTGAAGGATATCTTTTGCAGGAGAACTGGGTGTTTTGCAGAAGAGAAATTTGAGCTGAATTTGTCAGCCTGTGAATTTGCTATATCTTCTGCCTGAGTACAAGTGATGCCATCTACAATTAATTCCACACACTATTGTGTGTTGCCCTTAAAAATGCAGACACAACTGAAAGCTGCCTTATGGCTATCTTTAGCTTTGGAGGCTATTTGTACCTCAAAATCTGCTTGTAGAGACGTGACTAGTTCCCTGATTCACTTGTTTAGACTAATGAGGGGCTTTTTGCTCCGTTATGCACATTCCCTATTACTTCTAGGCAGGATTTTCTTTCTTTGTTCTACAACCTTTTAATACCAGGGATCTACCAGGGAGGCTTGTTTTTGTAGCTTGATCTGGGTTTATTTCAGTCTGGTACTTCTGTCTCTTTGCAGTTCTTTATATGGTCATATTGTGATTTTGTGTACACCTCTTGTGTATATTTGGAGGAGCTCAGAAATGAGCTATGCTGTCCCTTAATAGGAATAATTTACCTTAGAGAACTTCATAAATTTGGGGGTTAGGTGGAGGGACTAGTTTCACCTTTATTTCAAGAGAGACCACTTTGTTGTGATCTGATCTTACTAGTAAGGACATTACACTGGGGGGGGGGGTGCAGCACTCTCCCATATTTTTGAGTACCAGAGCTAAGATATTTGTTCTCTTAGTGGTAGTCAGCTTTGACATCCTATGGTAAAATCTAAGAATGTAGCCAGGCAAAATTTTTTCATGACTGAATCAATGGCAGCTGCTTGAGAGATAGCATCATCATTGTCATAAGCAAATTTTTAACAATGTTCACTTACCTGGGACAGTGAAGATACTAAGGAATTAAGACATGCCTTAGCCTCCCAAAGAAGGAAGGTCATTGATTAATTTCCTCATATTGTCAAAAGTAGCCAGCATAGATTTAAGCATGTCAGCCTGTCACAACTATTCTGAAGGCCAAAGTGTAAACTTTATTTTCTAACATGCCAAATGCTTTTCACAGCTTGTCAGACTTAATAGGGATACCTATTACAAGGAGTTTGCCAGAAACCATTTTTAATAGAGGCATTACTGACTGGTTTGACCTAGCATTAGAAAATTTGAATTGATTGGTCTGAGGTACATTATATAATTTATAAAACTTTCTTGGAGCAGATGGTTAGCTTGGAAATATGTTTGATGCATTTTAAAAGATGCATAAAGATATTGCTAAAGAGTTTATATAGTATATATATAGATAAATGGATAGATATATATATAGATATAAAAATCCATGTGTTTTTCTTATTTAGATTAATAAGCTTTACAAAATGATCCATAACTAAACAAATAATGATGGGAATAAGGCCATATCCTTAATTTGCTTCTTTTGCAATATTTATTGAATGAGACATAAAGAACAGAAGTTAGAATATATCTGTTTTAATATTTCCATAAAATTGCAAGGGAGATTGCACATTTAAATGCCTTGAGCTAGATCGAGTCTACTAAAGCATTTTTATTAACGTAAACTTACAACTGGCAGTTTGTAATTATTATTATTGTAATTAGCAGGACAATCTAATGTTATGATTCTTGTTGTATTAGCCTGTGAATGGCAAATAATTATTATTAACTCAGTTTAGTCACCACCAACTATATATTTATATTTACATATTTTAATTTGTTTAACATAACAGGTATGCATTTTTGTAATCCATGTTAAGTAAGGAAATAGTGTAGATTACAAAATAATTTGTGAGTCATTTTCTTGTTTTAATATCATTGAATTAATGCAAATGTATACAAAGTTAGAATGGAATTTGTATTCTAAACTTTTATTAATTCTTTTTGCCGTAGGAGTAGTAACTCTTAAAGGAATAATACTTATATTATCTCTTGAATGAGGAATTTGTACTTCCTTGGAAGACCATCCATTTTTAAGAGTTTTGCTGTATTTTAATTTCTTAATTTGTTTGTTTATTTCCAGGGCTGATACTTACTTTAATAATATTTTACCTATTCTTGAATTAAATTACATTTCATGCTTTTCCCCTCATTCATAATCACATCAACCTTACTCACTTGTTCAAGTTTTAAATGCTAAAAACATCCCATTGATATGTGTAACCTTCTTTCTAGTGTCTTTTATATATATCTATATTTATATATATATATATATATATATATATATATATATATATATATATACATATATATATGTATAGATATACACACACACACACACACACACACACACACACACACACACACACACACACACACACACACACACACACACACACACACATATATATATATATATATATATATATATATATATATATATGGTTCCCCTTCACAAAGTCGAACGGCCACAATTTTGAATGTCACATGGTCGAGACCATATGCTCAAAATTGTGGAAGCTCGACTCTGTGAATGGGGAATGGCATACAGCGCAGAACGGGAGATTTCCCTTTCTGCGCTGTAGTGCGATCTCAGAGTTGGAATAAATAAGTAGTGGGGGGTGTGAGGGGTGCAGAGGGGCTTGTCCCCTGCAGAAACACTTTGTTGTGTTATGTTTTTCTGTTTTTCAGCTCCCTTTCATGAAGTCGAACTTCAGAAATTTGAGCATATGACTTCGGCCATATGCATTTTGAGTTTCTGAACGTTCAACTTTGTGAAGGGGAACAGTATACATATATATAATATATATATGGGTATACTTCACTTACCCAAATGCCCACATTACCAAATTTCACTTTACTGAGACAAATATACCGACAAACCAGAAGTCCGACATCCAGAACACCGACATTCCACTCGAGGTACAAAACCGCTGAATAAAAACATTTCTTCTGCAATGCATTTACATTAAATCAAACCTCTGAGTAAGAAACCATTAGCTCCCCACTCTGTGTAGCAGACATATATTCTACCTGAAGATGCAAAAAAATGTGCAAATGTCAGGGCACAGTCATCATTCCTTCCTCGGGATGGGACTGGGGATACACAAGGGCAAGAATGACACAAAGGAATTAATTATGTGCAAATAAAACTAAAGTTTATTCATTAAGTAAACAATTGTCATGGCCAATAATATAATGTGTGTGTGTGTGTGTGTGTGTGTGTGTGTGTGTGTGTGTGTGTGTGTGTGTGTGTGTGTGTGTGTGTGTGTGTTATGTGGAGGTGTTTTTTGAATGTGTACGTATGTCTGCATGAACAAAATCAAACACTGTGCTAGCACTATATTTAGGTATCTTAGACAGGTGTGAGCAGTGCATGGTAGATCAGTCAGTTCAGTGTTGTCATCTCTGATCACAAGAACTACTTCTGCCAAGACCGTCTCTACTTGTTCCATGACCCCAGCTAGAAGTTAGGGTGTTACCAGAATGTGAGTAATGTCTACTGGGTAAGCTCTTATCATGTCTAAGTCCTGGACCACAAACATGTGGACTATTATGTCTGTGAGAGGAAAACAACAATCGCTGATGAAGCAGTGGAAGTAGTGCCACTACAGGAGCAAAATCTGCATGGCCATGTTGGCTAAGAAAAGGCAATGTAGTGGCTCCCGAGCCACATGGATACTGAATCTCCACAATAAGCATTCTATTACAGACACTGCTCTATCCAGTGTGTCAGTCATCATATCTAAGGAATTACCCACATGGATCCATTAGTCCTGCACATCAGAATTCACAGTGTTTACTACTCACACTACCTCTTCTGAGGCCCTGGTGGAATGTCCCTGTTCCTCTGTGAAAGCCCTACACATATGTCATGCGGCACCTACTGATACACCTTCATCAGGAGGAGGGTGGACAGCAGGCCTCTTCTGAACATCACTAACGATCCATTGCAGCACTTTGCACTCACAATGGCAATGGGAAAATCAATCAGATCTGCAAATGGAGTAACCACACTATCCTCAACCTGTCATATGTCTGAAGTCTCTGTTTCATGGGTATGCTTAGAAACACTTACTGTGTCCAAAATAGGGGCAGGGAATGTTGGAGGCACACACTCATTGTCAAGCTGACCCTCTGCACCCTCAGACTGTGCATCTGCATCATCACCATCATCATCAGAGACTACTGATACTCTGACCTCAGGTGGTAGGAGTTCTCAGTGCCACTGGAAGGGTCACCTATGATTACAAGTAATCAACACAACAAAGAGAGACCATAGAATACAAACGGATCAATCATATGTCATGTGAAATGTATATTAAAAGTTAAGAGATGCAAATATGGCAGAAAAAATGACTTTTAGTTAGATATATATCTATCTACCTTATGTATATTATTAGGAATACATATGTGTGCTTACCATGTTCATGTGGTCATACAAAATAAGAATTAGATTTGCCTACATATAAGAAAGGGAGATAAAACATAGATAATAAGCATCATAATACAAATGACACAAGAAATAGAAAACAGTCCCCTTGGCAGCTGCAGAATTAGATACATCTCACACAAAAGTTTACTGTCCACTTGACGCTCCCCTCTCATTCAGTGTCTCTTCTATCACACCCTTCTTACTGTTTCTCTCTCTCTTTCTGTGAGATATGTCTTTATATATATATATATATATATATATATATATATATATATATACAGGCTTTGTCCCTACCAAATGACACGCTGCTACTGGTATCCCACTTCATAAAGGGGGAGCACATACAGACCCTGGGAATTATCGCCCCATTAGCCTGATGGGTCTGATATGTAAAGCTATGGAGTGCATCATCATGGATCTGATTAACAAAGATAGAGGAAATCTCCTCCAAACTCTAGACACCATGCAATTTGGCTTTGTGAAAGGGAGATCATGCCTGCTCAACCTGGTTGACTTCTTTGAGTCAGTCACCAGGGCTGTGGATGAAGGTAAGGCAGTGCATACAGCCTACCTGAGTCTGGCCAAGGCCTTTGATACCATTCCTCACTCAGGAATTATTGATAAACCCACCAAACTAGGCATCAATGCCTATATCACTAGGTGGGTTGCAAATTGGCTCACAGACAGAACACAGGGTTAAAATAGTGGACTCCAAGTCAGACTGTCAAACAGTAATGAGTGGAGTCCCACAGGGATCGGTCCTGGGTCCTCTCCTGTTCAGCATCCAATTCTTAGAAGTCCAGGCCAACACAAAGGGACTCTGGCTGATCAAGTGCACAGATTACTGCAAGCTGAGAGCCATTATTAACTCCCCAAATGATGCAGACATCGTACAAAACGGCCTTACTGACACCAATGACTGGTGTCAAAACCATGGTGTTAAGCTTAATGCCAAAAATGTGTCATCATCCCCTTTGGTAAAAACTTATTTCCCACTAATTACCGCATTGCTGGGAGCCCACTGAACACTGAAGGCATTATAAGAGATCTGTGGATGCAGATTGACAGCAACTTCTCCTTCGACCACCACATTACCACCATGGTGAGAAAGTCCTTCTATGTGGCACAACTCATTACCAAGGGGTTTGCATCCAGGAATAAAAAGGTCATTGTCTCTCTCTCTCTCTACTCTTCCCTCATTAGACCAATCATCGAGTATAATGCCCCATTTGGCATATACCTCACTAGACACCTGCAACAGCTGGAGAGGCCACAAAAGGACCTCACGAAAAGGATCATAGGCATTAAACAGATGTCCTACATGGACAAACTCAAAAGACTCCATCTGTTCTTTGTCTCATATCACCTACTTAGAGGCAATCTCTGCTTAACTTACAAAGCCATGTCTGACCCAGTTCTGTTAGAAATGTTACATCTAAAGAAATCCCAATCCCTCTGCACCATGCAGTCCAGAGACCTCAACCTCATTACCACAATCAATAGAACATGCTGGAGGGACAGATTCCTCATCCAGAGACTGCCCATGCTCTAGAATAGACTTCCCATACATGTCAAGCAGAGCACCTTGCTGACCCTCTTCAAGAGAAATCTTTGGGTAATAGAAAGTTCACCTCAGGGATCACTCGAGTGGCTCTACTTGATACGGCACAATGCCAGGGCACTTCTGTGGGCTAGGCTTGTAAAGGCTCCAGGGCCATTAGCCTAGTACACACCTATGAACCTATGAACTACATTCAACATGACAATAATACACAAAATTCTATAGACACGGACAACAAACACAACAATAATAAATACTTACATTATTGCACTGATTTAACAGATTGTCACTCATTACTTGGTAATTAGCTTATTTTCACTGGAAAAATTGCACTTAAGTGATTGATCTAAGGCCTACATTTATATTGCACAGTAAGACAGTTCAGTTTTATTACTGCTGACTTTGCTGTCTGTGTGCGGGCTAAGACCTTGTTACATATTGCACTATAGAGACTTTTCAGTATTGTTAGATTACTGCCTTAATGTCCAGTGTGAAGGGTACTGTTCCCAGAGTTCAGTAACCTGATGGCTAGTGAGAAGAAGCTGTTTCTGAATCTCATGGTTTTGCAGCGTATGCATCAAACGCACCTTCCTGATGTTAAATGTGAGAGCAGCTTGTAAGCAGGATGAGTGCTGTCCCTATTCACAGTATGTGCTATGCTACACAATCTGATCTTGTGGAAACAGCTGCAGCAGGATCAGCAAAGGGAAGGGATATACAGCCTCCCACCAGTGCCTAGGTCACTACAGCCACAGTCACAGGAGGACTTGGAGGAGGAACCCACCTTCTGATGTCAATGAAAGCAGACATAGGTATGCTCCATATACCCTGGCTTTGGCTAAGAAACAATGCATAGCACATTAACTGACAACCTAGGGCCTAGGGGCTGACACCTTACTCCTACTCACATACACAAAATAAAATTAATGCCAGGCAACTTACACATCCTGTACCTAGCCATGCATTGGCTGTGTACTACTTATATCTGACAGAGTCAGCCCTGAACTACAGTTGTGTCAACTGCTGCATTTGCAAGGTGATTCTGTAACCTATACAATACTCAAAAGGATTATTTTGATATGTCATTGTATGTATGGGCCTAGTATATTACTTATGCAAGTAACTATAGTGGGCCAGTTGGACAGAATTGGCAGCCACATGGGACTACAGATACCCATTTCTCTGAAATGTTTCCATTGCTATTCAGTAGGCCTTGTGCATGGACTATTCATGCAGTCCTACTGCAACAGACTACTGGTCTATCAATGAAGAGAAATGATAGACAGCGATGTTAAACGATATTCAAACTGCTGTGCACCACCAACACATCAGGGTTCCCTTGTAACTGCTGTAACAGTAACTCATCAATGGTATATGAGCATTTCTCTCAGTCTCAGGACAGTAATATAGACATTGATCTTACATTGTTTGTCTTAGGTAATGGAAGAATAACAATGCACATATGTTTGCAGGTGACTGTGTGATGAATGACCCCTTGCCTATCAAGCAGCCTCTGTGGCCCAAAGGACTAAGGCAATTACCTTTTGGGATGGCGTTCCTGGTTCTAACCTACAAATATCCACTTCTTTTGTATGTGAATTATTAATAAGTTTTGTTTTACAGACTGTCATTCTGTGTGTGCTGTACTATTAGTAACCTATTTCACATATTAATTGCATAAGACAGCTGTAGTGCATCTTAGCCAGTGCAAGGGAAGTGCAGAAATGTGGAAACAGGGTCTGATGTAATATTGTTTAACACAAATAATCCTGGACTGGAGTACGGCTAAGTGTGGGCTTGAGTACAGCTAGGTGCTGGTTGGAGTCATTTGTAAGTAGCTAAAACTCTTACTGGGCATGTTCATACACTTAGTTAAGCATAGTTCACATCTGTTGCTCCTCACACAGTGATATATATATATATATATATATATATATATATATATATATATATATATAAATATATATATATATATATATATATATATATATATATATATATATATATATATATATATATATATATATATATATATATATATATATATATATATATATATATATATATATATATATATATATATATATCTATAGATATCATTGTTTGAGGAGCAATGGGTGTGAACTATGCTCTCACACAATGATATATATATATCTCTATATATATGTATATGTATATATATATGCATAGATATCTAGATATATATCTATATATATATATATATATATATATACATATATATATATATATATATATATGTATATATATATATATATATATATATATATATATATATATATATATATATATATATATATATATATCAATCATTGTTTGAGGAGCAACAGATGTGAACTATGCTTAACTAAATGTAAGAACTTGCCCAGTGGGAGTTTTGGCTACTTACAAATGACTCCAACCAACACCTATCTGTACTTCAGCCCACATTTATATCATCAACTTTCATAAGATTAAAACCAAAAAAGGAAACTCCAGATAACCAAAAGCTTAAAACCATGAAACTCCAAACATCAAACTCTACAAATGGGCAGAAGTCTAATCATCACTTAAATTCACAATTCTACAATTAAAGACTGCTGAGAGCAAATAGCTGCAAACCCACCCCCCTATATTATATAGATCAACTCCGAGATTGCACTACAGTGAGAAAGGGTACATTTTCCAGTCCTCACTGCACCGCAATCGCCAGTTCAAACTGATGACTGTTAGTTGCTGTTCTGTGATCTACAGTGTGTAGGAGTAGTTAGGTAGGGGTTCTAGTCTTATTGGAGCCAACTTGAGCCATGTGTATGCAGTGCAGTGCAGTGTTCTATAAACATGAATTGGGAGTGGTACTATACTCACTGTAGCCAAGTCACTGTGTGTGGATGTTAGAGCATTTTACATCAGCATATGGGATAATAGCATCCTTAGATTTTACTATGCCAACGACCCTAGGGGCCCTACAAACCTAGCCAAGTTTTTACTGTTATTTACACAATCAGCACCAAGAGGGGCACAAGCGGAATTTCAGGGGTGAACTTATGGTTACCCATCCAATTGTACAGAATGCATCTGAAGAGGACTAATGAGGTGCTCTGTTTTACATTAATTGGTATTCTGTTCCAAAGGTTACATACACTCTGGTATACATATCTCTCCCGCCAGCATGTGTCATTGATATCACATACCAGGTTGTGGCTGTAACAATGAGTAATCCATATACCATTTGACTTATGGATATTCAGTAGTTCCAATACAGCAGGGTCAGAGATTTCCTCATATGCAAGATAGAGATCACCTATAAGTAGTATGTATGACACATACTAAAGTGACATTGATATTAGACCCATATAGGACAGATGCTGCAGACTTGAATTTCCTTTGTGAGGGATCTTTATAGTCTGTGCAATTGCCACTGGTGCTTGTACAGGTACATAACAAACTGGCCATTACAAGCAAATATTGGTCTGATGGGCAAGAGTACATGGAGATCATTAAGCTATAAGTACGTCATATGTGGGTGACAGTGCCCTCATTTATGACATGAGCAACATCTAATGGCCTTTTTACCACTGTGGAGACATGGTGATCTAAGGAAAGGTAGGTGTAAACCTGGGTGGCCAGTTTTTTTACCCCTGAATGTGTACTTAAAATGTAGCTGTTGATGTGCTATGTATCAGAAACATTGCTGGTCCCAAAAGGAATAATACTCCAATTATTTGCATATAGTTTACAGCCATGATTTTGGCAACAAGCATATGTTTATGTAACACCTTCATGTAGGATGTTGAAATAGTTTCATAGGTTCATAGGTATGTACTAGGCTATCAGCCCTAGGGCCTATACAAGCCTAGCCAAAAAGGTACCCTGGCTTTCGCCACCCAAGAAAATTATTTTCCTGTGCCCCTGACGAGCAGAGTCACAGATGTGATCCCCGAGGTGAATTTCCTATTTCCCATCCAATCATCAAGATTTTTCTTGAAGAGTGCTAATAAGAAGCTTTGTTTGATATAGATAGGTAGTTTGTTCCAGGGTACGGGAAGTCTCTTGGACAGGAATCTATCCCTCCAGCATGTTTTGTTTATTGTGGTGATAAGGTTTAGATCCCTAGAGCATGTAGGTTGGAGGGATTGGGATTTCTTTATGTGGAGCATGTCCAACAGCTCTGGGTTTGACATAGCTTTGTATGTTAGGAAGAGATCGCCTCTGAGTAGGTGATATGTGATGGAGTAAAGCTGGAGTTTTTTGAGACGGTCTGCGTAGGGCATCTGTTTGAGGCCAGTAATCCTCTTTGTGAGGTATTTCTGCAGCCTTTCCAGTTGTTGTAGATGTCTTCTGAGGTACATACCAAAAGGGGCATTGTACTCTATAATGGGTCTAATGAGAGATGAGTAGAGGGGAACAATGACCTCTTTTTTCTTGGATGAGAAACCTTTTGTGATGATGTGTGCCATATAGTAGGATTTCCTGACTACTGTGGCAATGTCATTATCAAAGGAGAGACTATTATCCACCTGTGCCCCAAGGTCTCTTATCACACTTTCGGTGTTAAGTAGACTACCACCTATGTGGTAGCTCATGGGTACAGAGTTTTTTCCAAAGGGGATGACAATGTACTTTTTGGCATTGAGCTTGATGCCATGGTTTTGACACCAGGCATCTGTTTCAGTGAAGCCCTTTTGTAGGATGTCCACATCATTAGGAGTTTCAATTATGGCTCCTAGTTTGCAGTCATCTGCAAACTTCATTAGCCAAAGACTTTCTCTGTTAGCCTGTACTTCAGAAAAGTAGATACCAAACAGGAGAGGGCTCAGGACTGAACCCTGTGATACTCCACTTATCACTGGTCTGAAGTCGGATTTGGCGTCTGCTGCTTTCACAGTGTGGGTTCTGTCAGTGAGCAAGTTGGCAACCTATCTTGTGACATAGGGATTTATACCTAGTTTAGTGAGTTTATCTATTATTCCAAAGTGAGGGATGGTGTCAAAAACCTTGGCGAGATCTAGATAGGCTGTGTGAACCACCTTACCCACATCTACAAATTTGGTGACTGCTTCAAAGAAGTCAATTAGGTTTAGGAGACACGATCTGCCTTTTACAAACTGAACTGGGTGGAGTCCAGTGTTTGGAGATTACCAATGTCTTTGTTTGTAAGTTCCATGATGATGCGTTCCATGGCCTTGCAGACCAGACTTGTTAGGCTAATGGGGCGGTAGTTTCCGGGGAATGTGGTGTCTCCCCCTTTGTGTAGTGGGATAACCGTTGCTGTGCATCATTCAGTGGGCACAAAGCCTGAGGTAAGGCTATGAATGAACATGGTGCTTAGGTGGGTTGCCAGTCCATTCTGTAGTTCATGTAGAACATAGCCTGGGATGTTGTCCAGTCTCATGGATGCTGTTTTCGTGGCTTTGGAGAGTGTGGTTTTTACCTGTGCAGCCATGATTACAGGAACTTTGCATTCTTCTGTTATAGAGATGGGCCCTTTAGGGGGTGAGGGGAGTAAAGTTAGCACTGAACCTATCTGCCAGGATGTTGGCAATATCAGTTGGTTCTGTATATTTAGTGCCATTGTGCTGTAACTCAGAGCTGATCTGAGTGTTGCCATTGAGATTCTTGATAGAGCTATAGAATGCTTTGTGGTTGTCTTTAGAATCAGTGGCGATTTTGTTTTCATAACTAGTTTTGGAGGATTTTATGAGGGATCTCAGCTTCTTATTGAGGCTGACCAGGGAGATAACTTGGAGATTCTATGACCACTACTGGTTTGCAGGCATCAAACCACATTGTCAACTACAGACATTCACTTTGCTTTTGTACTTCAGATAAATGGATTCTAAACAGCAGAGTATCCTGGACTGAGGCCTATGGAGCACCACCAGATACAAGTGTAATATTGGAGCTGGACTCTCCCATTTTCACTATATGTGTTCTATCAGTGAGACATTTAGTCATCCCTCTAATGATATTAATGTTGATGGATAGCTGGGTGGTTTTGACAACGATGGCAGAGTGGCTGAAAGTGTCACAGAGCTTGTCTAGGTCCAGGTGGTTATATGTACAGAGCACCCCCCATCTAGGTCATTGGTGACTGACTCATAGATATCCACCATGTTTAACACACATGATCTCCCTTTCACAGATCCAAACAGTGTAGGCCAAGTATTTGTAGTTAACCTATGTCTGTGTTGATAAGGTCCATGAAGATTTGCCCCATAGCTTCCCAGATATGGCTAGTAAGCTACTAGGTCTATATGTCTCGCATTCAGTGGATGCACCACCTCTTTGTAAGGGGATAACAGTGCCCATTGTCCAGTCAGCTGTGATGCAGCCGGTGGTTACACTATGACTGCATAGAGTTCCCAATGGCTGTAGTAAGCCATGGTGGATCCCATATTGGATGCAGCATGGAATGTTAGCAGGTTCAATACATGCTGCATTTGTCAAATAAAAGAGAACCCATTTTCTATCTGCTCTTTAGAGATACAAGGTATGGGACAGGTTGTGGTGATGTCATGGTGTATGTGTGGTAGGGATAGGGCAGTGCAGTGGTCACAGCACCTGTGGATGATACCACACACTGAGGCAATTATTGAAGTCACTCGTGTACCTTTTTATTGAGCCATGATCCTAGGTGATGGTAAAATGCATCTGCAGGCCAAGAACATACCTGCCTGAGATACATAGTCTGTAAGCTCTGTCATGTTACTGCATACAGTCCAGAGAGGTATGCCTCAAGTCTTACACACCAACAGGAAGTATGATGTACTCATAACAGTACCTGATGTTGACAGATGTGAGTGCATGTCTCATGTGGCAATCCTAGCTCTTCACAGAAAGCTGACTGTGATCCTTCCCTCATATAGTCTGGTGAAAGGCATATCAATGTGTCTCATGATGTAACCACTTATGATAGGAAATTCACCCCAGGGATCATGTCAATCACGCTGCTAGACAGGGGTCCAGGGAAGTAAATATCGTGGGAAGAAATATCCAGGGAACTGTTATGGCTAGGCTTGTATGTGCCCTAGGGCCGATAGCCAAGTACCAACCTATGAACCTATGAGTCTGATGTTTGATTTTGTGTTTTGACTTGGCTGTTTGACCAGTGAAACAGTGATACATAAGCTATTATGTGTACTGTGTTCTGCAGAGATATGATTATGTGTAGCGGGCTTTCATCTGGGTTTCTAAGGTGCCTGGTGTTTACTTATGTGTCTGGTAATGACATCTGCACATCTGGGTATGTGTGATGTGAGCTTGGGTGGAATAGGAGGTAAGGTGTGCATGTTGGCAACCTGCTCATTGTAATATGTACTGACTGGTGTGTGACAACATGGATTCAAGGATTGTAATATCATCACATCTATCACACTTTGGGTTTGTGTGAGGTAAGAGTAGAGGGTTGGTGATGCTCTTCACATCTCATCAGCAGTCAGTGATAATGCCATTAGCAAACAAATTTGGCTTGTCTATATATCACAACAGGCCATGGGTAGGCAGTGGCCTGACAGATGCTTAAATTTAACATGTTATCACCTGCATGTTGTCAACCTTAAGGTAAAACAGTAGCAACAATGTGGGATAACATGCTAGATTGAGTACAATGATTTGCCAGGCATGTGGCACTTGCATTAACCATAATCCTGTTATTAGGCATGGTCATAATACCATACTCAAAAATGTGACACTGTTCAACCCCAGAAAAATTAGGGTCATGCTGCAACATCATTCTGGTTGACAGCCTGAAGCACACTGCCTGTAGGCACTCTGTGCAGTGAAGATGTAGATATCCATACATGCATGCATGCATGCACAGAAAACTTGCTCATCTTTGCATTTATTAATTCTGCCTTGAATGTGTAGAACATGCTTAGGAGGGGAGGTGCATTCCTACCATGACCGGAGGTGTCAGACCTCACTATGTACCTCCTGCATATCCAAGTAAGGACTAGCACAATAGTTACCTATCCTACACACCAACACCTTGACTGCGTTATAACCAGGACATGCCAGAGAAACAGGTATGTAACCCAGACACTGCATCCAATATGTAACAGGCTCCTCATGCATGGGATGTATAGTTCTGCCCTAATGCAAATCATGTGCAAGTTACTTAACAGGATGGCAAACATGACAATAATAACTGGTTTAGTACAAATATCTGTAATTGACACAGGTAAATTGAAGATGGTTCACCTTGCATGCCCTGGATTGTCAATGAGTCACCTTCCAAAACCCTGCTTACAGTTATCAAGGGTGTCAGACCTTGCTAAAGATTAGGGATGCATGGCTAGGACAAAAGATGCCCCTTTTTGGGTTAGCTTATTATATACATATGAATATATGGAGTAATGCCACTACACTATTGTACCTTTCTGATGACATTGCTCTTCTATGCTGGCATTCCATCCTGTGCTCTGACATTGATGGATGTATTATAGATGTGAACCCATATCTGTTTCCTACACAATCCTGAAAGTGAAACATAAACAGTGCCATGATGCACCTTTCATTGTGTGGCTATATAGCCATTACAACAGCATCCAACCTACTGTACACATCATAATGTGGTTTATTCATTACACTGGCAGTGTGCAATATGTGTGACTGACCAATAAAAGTAACATGTCACCGGCAACAGTGGATGACACAAATACAAATATTTTAGATTGTCACCCTGTGCATTAGACAAGTAGCTTCATTTATCTGCAGCACTGAGACTGATGACAGGAATGTCGCACACATATAATCACTTGCACAGGGTATAGTATAGGGGTGCAGGAAGCCTAGGCTGACACTGAAGGTTGTCAAGAGTGTGCTCGTGAGTCAGAAAGGGCAGCAGGCAAGATGGCCCATGTAAATGTCACATGTATGCCTTTAGCTGACTCATATGTGACAGTGGTGTGTCAGTGTCTCCGTGCACACAGCCAAGCTCAGTGCTAGCCCTATGTGCATGTATGTTGGATGGCTTTGAGGCGTGCATGTTAAAGCTGAAAGATCATCATCTCCACCTCCAAACATGAGATATGGCTCTGCCAGGAGTTGCACTGGCACCTCCATGCCTAAGATCAGATGCAGGGGTACTACCTAAGGGTGACTGCTATCTGCTGGGAACACATCCTCCACTGGACCACCCCAGACCACAAGCCCATGGTATACCATGTCTTGGTGTGGATAGTAAACTCCCTTAAAATCACTGGATGTACTGCCTCTATGTGATTGTGATTGTGCATGGCCATGAGGACTCTCAGCAGATGTAGTCGCTGGCCTACATCCACTAGTCCGATGGTCAACTCCAATCAGATGTTCCATCACAGACAATGTGCGCCCCAAGACAGATAGTGAGCAATCTGTCTCAGACCAACATCTTTCCACTCCATCAGTCAAGCTATCCAGGGTATCAGCAACACAGTGGAGGCAGTCAAATATGTCAGATTGTGCTGCATCCATTACCTTGAGCATTCATCTGGAGTTCCTTTCAGAATGTGCCTGTGCCTCCATGATGCCCCTAAACATACGTCAAGTAAAAAGTGATGAGACACATGCAACAGGTGATGGAGGGACAGGAGGCCTCCTATGAGCACCCCTATCAATCTGCCGGTGTAGAACCTCATCAACTGTTTGGCTATGGCCAGTGTCCACACTCCCTGCAGCCATAGTAGCCACACTTCCATGTTCAATATCCTCACCCTCTGACTGTCCAGTATCTGTGGGCTCACGGGACTGAGTATGCATAGACATACTGACTGTGTACAGTGACAATGATGGTGCATGAGGGATGTCAACCTCTGTGACCGATTCAGCCCCTGCAACCCCAGCTTTGCCTCACTTTGTCCACCACCATCATCAGAGTCTTAAGAGACACTGATTTCAGGTTGTTAAGGGGACAACCAACCTTCCAGGTCATCAGTGATATAAAGGGGAAGGCATCACATTAATACATGCGCTACTATGCTATATTTCAATATATGTTAAGCTGTATACACTGCTGTCCCTATTACACACATGTGCAACCCACAATCTGATAAAGTAGGACCTTGGGCCATTAATTTCTAACCCACATGTGTAAATATTGCAGAACAACAGATCTTTAAACCAGACTCTCATAAACAACACATAAATTATGTACACTGTTGACATTCTGCAGAACTCTGCACAGTTTACAGGTATGGCCATCTGAAAAGTCCTGTCAATATTCTGCTATTAATCCCTCTGGTCACATCTACAAAGCATAGCTGTGACCACAATGTGTAGGGTCAATACCTTGCAATAAATCTGCATCTCTGACAAAAATGTTTTGTGCTTACCAGTTGCAGTGGCACAGCCTCTTCCTATTCTTGATGGTCCTGAACAACAGTTGAGGAACATGTACTGTTAACAGCACTACATGTTACAGTATAACACTGGTAGTATGCCCAAATGTTCCCCAGTAACATAAGATGCTATGATAACAGGTATGTGACCAAAATCTCTGCATGAGCTTACAACTGCAGGTAACCTGCTTCCCCCCATTCCATAATACACCTGAGACCCACATAAAACCATATACTGACTGACACTGTAAATGCTACAGTATTCCAATGCTGATTCAAATAAACATACCTGGACACTCGTCTTGGGTAGAAATCATGGACCACATGTATGACATATGGTGTAATTGAAGCCTGTGATCTATTGTGTGTTGCAAGGTTCACCAGGAATTCCTCAGTGTCTGACAGAGATTATTCCTCTACAGGCACATGACCAGTGACCTGATGATGCCTGATCCTATCTGCTGCCCTTTTGCATGTCAAGTAGATCATGTCTGCATGTCTGTGGCACGGTGTCACATCTGATCGTATGTTTGATTGTGATTCCCCACAGTGTTTATGTTATGACCAGTTTGTCACTCAAGGCTTGTTGCTCCTGCCTATTTGTCTTCCCCCTGGAGAGCAGCACATGGTAGTGTTGACATAATGATTCAATAATGAGGACATTTTCTACCTCACTGAACAGTGGATGACATTTGGCATGCATTTTAACACCTGAAATACAAAATAATGAAAACACATGTCAGGCTCACATACATGGGTGCACAGTCTGTACAGATACACCAATTAAGAAAGGCTATCAGCATTCCCCGCTTGAGTACACATCTCATATGGCAATCATACAAAGGGTGTGGAGGCAACCAAGGATAGTGGCAATAGTGACCTATACCTGCTTGTGCCATGACAGATACTCACATATCATCACACACCCAACACAGAAGCCCACTTATAGTGAGGCCTATAGAAGGAAAGTCCTCCCCCCACAATATGTCTATAGTTCAATGCCAAAACATAGTTGTGTAGGATTACAACTGCCAACAAAAGCAGTATTGAAGAGACCTGTGTTCCTAGTTAACAGATAGCATTAAACCCTTGCGTTAGTCTACATCCTCTGCAGGTGTTATACAGCTGCAGATCAATGGAATGTCACAGGTGCAGTTATAAGAAAGGCTTACTGATGTAATTCCCATTCCCCATAATTATAATAACAGGGTCTATATCACATAATCAAAGTGTAAAAATTCCAAATGTGAAATTATTGAACCCATAACTTTGAAAGTTAAATACTCCGAAGACTGAGAACAGCGATTTTTTTTCCCCAGGGGGAAAAACATCGCTATTCCAGTACAAAACCCAAAAGAAACGAACACTACAAACTATTTCTAAAAAAAGTGCAACATAGGGAGCTGTGCCCTCCACCCCCCCCCCCCACTTAAATATACCAACTCTGAGATCACACCACAGTGGAGGAAATAGCAAAGCCACAGAAATAGCCCATCAAATTCTTTCCCTAGGAAAGAATTCAGTGTTCCGCTGCTTCAGTATTTTCAGTCTTTGGACTTCCAAATTCGAGGTTGTGGTGTTCAAGGTTCTCAGCTTTCGAGCTTCCAATATACACCCATAATAACACATGTTAAAAAAAAAAAAACTTACATAATTAAAGTACAATACTCCCCTTTTGAGATACACACACACACACACACACACATATATATATATATATATATATATATATATATATATATATATGTGTATAAGTGTTGTGCCAATGAGTTCACCATAGAAAGTAACTGTCATTCACAATGGTTTCCCTGTCTAGCATTTTGCCTTTTTAAGATGATTCTCATTAGCAAGGGATTGCCTCTGAACCAGTCTGTGGTTGAGTAATTATGATTGCAGCTTACACAGGTGATTTGCAGTGTAATCAGGCATCCAATGCAAATATTGTTGACCCCCTTTCCCATATGATGGGGTAGAAATGCTGAGGGAGAAATACTAAAAGCAGAGAATATGTTTGTACTAGATAATTATTACATACATGTGTGTGCTTCAGGCTGAAGCTGCTGCAGGCAATAAGCATGGTGGCAAAGACTGCAGAATATGGAGGAAAACAACACTTATGTATAACAGTGTGACCACTGGCAGCCCAGGTGTATAGCCAGAACCTGATTGAGGGAAACCATTCCACAGGATATTGACATATGTGTTTAAGGTAAGCATGTCAGCTAAATGTATTATTAGAGTAAAAGACATGTTTGTTGTGTCCTTGAGTAAGGTAGGGGGGTACATTTAACAGTATGACAACCATATGGACAACTGCCAAGCCATGCGTTAAGTTATGGTAGTCATCCAGAACATGTGTGCTTTCAATCCTTGTTGCCACCACAACCTACATATGTGTATGTTAGTTGTACAGCTGTGCTTATTGGTAATATCAGTAGCAAATGATTGTGTGCTGCAGTCTGATATTACTGGCCATCCTTTGTATTACATAGCCTAAAATGCTCTGCGAAAGCATAGTAATGCATGACCTGACACTCTATGCACTTTCTAGTTCTGTAATAGGAATATGTGAACTCTGGTCCTATCTGCAGGCCTTTGACTTCCATCATTGAACAGCAGACACTATACCTGAGATATGTTTTGATAAATACTTGATAACACAGTCATTTATTACAGAATTTGCGATGGCGATGGACATATACATGTATTGTAAATGGTACACACCACTGGATTTGAACCCAGGACCTTGTGTACTCTACCAAAAAATGAATGTTTTCACAGCATTTAACAGACTGAACTACTGAATCAGTGTCACAGTGGGTGTATTTCTCAAAATGTACTTGCACACTTACATGCTGTTACATACCTCATTTACATCCATTATTATGTGCATAGCTTTATAGAGATGTATTTCTCCACCACAGTCCCAGTTCAGCACCTATTTTTCCATTAAAGTTTTAGCAGGTGTATTTTTTAACTGTTGCAGATAGAGGTACACAGTTACCTGCTGTTATAGACCTCACTTACATCCATTATTCTGTGTCTGGCTTTCTAGTGATAAATTCCTATGCCAGACTCAAAGCTACACTCCCATTTTTTGCATTATTCTTTAAGAAAATTTGTGCGGCACTGCATTATGCACGGCCCTGCTTAAACACACTTTATGTTGGTAACTTGGCAATTGGTATGTTTTGCTTAAACCACCTCTGTTAATTAACAGCTGTGTGGCTTGGGTTGATGTACTATTCCAAAAGAGTGATGGCCCTGTGTTGGAAATAGGGTGCAGGTGTATATTTTGAATGTGATTATTATTATTTCATACACATATATCAATATAATTTAATTTAGCTGAGCGTAGCGATGCTGTGCATCGTGCAGTGTCATGCAAAATATCTTTAAAGAAATAAAAAATGGGGAGTTAGGACAGTGGTGAAATGAGGTGCAAGCAGGGAGGAAAACATAGTGAAAGGCAGGTACGTATGTGCAGGAAGGGTGTGGGAAAGGACAATAGCTATTCATTTCTTGTACAGCAGCAACTGTGCACTTTAACAGATTTTTTAACTCAGTTTGGACTATCACTCCAGATAGAGGGGTGAGGGCAACAGAAGTGTGTTGTCAAGCCAACTGGATCAAATTAAGTGTGTCCAGTGGACACTTGCGCAAAATGGAGAGCTATGTATGGAACAATTTTTTTTGGGGGACAGTTTTAAAGTGAGAGTAGAATGTTGGGGAAAGGACATAGGTAGGTGTGGGGGATATAAGTTGGGAAGGTGAGGAAGCTTTGGCAGACAGACAAGACAGCAGGCAGTGTTGATGTGTGACACAAGAGGGGGGTGAACAACTTGATTGGGGAGAGTGCTATGGAATCCCAGTCTCATGGATGTTATACATGGTAGCAGTGTGAATAAAGTCCTCGCCCATGTGACTGTTAGCACTGCTTCTTCACTGCTCCTATGGAGGCAGTGGTGGATGTCAGTGTCAGGGGTGAGGCTGCCCTATCAAGATGGACAGCATGGTCTCCATCTGGAGTTGGTACGCACCGAGAGTTCAGATCAACAACCCATGCACCATGCCTGGTAGTTCCTCATGGGTGACATAATCACCTCCTCCTCTTCCACCGCCAGAGGGGGGCCCACCCCCAGCCTGTGAGGCAGATCTACCTGATGTAACAGGTAGTGCATGAGCAGCATAGAGGGCACCACTGGACTGCAGCCCAGATATACTGGGCCCTGTTGCCATTGCCGGGGGAGTCAAGGTAGGTGGATCACCAGGAACTGGCCTACTTTGTCACACTGTAGTAAATTAATATAAACATAAGGTAATAAAAACATAACCAAACAAATATTAGTATTAACATAATAGAATTTAATATCGGTTAATCAAAAGAAATATAAAAGAATATTATGAGGAACACAACAATAAATAATTTAAAGGAAAGTAATTTAACCACAAAGCAGTATGAAATAATACATAAAGCCAACATAACTGTTAGTTACAAATAATATATTAATATCAAATCATAATAATGAATAACATTAATAAATTAAAGAAGATAAGGGGTGGGGAGAGAGAGAGAGAAAAACATATCATTAGTAACTTTGCAGGAATATTACGCCACAGGCTACTAATACAGCTGTGGAATTTCAGTTGTGAGTACAGTAACTGCAAATATTGCGTAGATGATGTTGTGCATACATAGCTCTCAACCTGTTAGCATGGGACAGTATGGGCCAAGCACTATAAAATGGTGGTACACAGGCTCAATTACAGGGAACTTTTTTACATAGTGTTCTCAAACATTAGTAGCAAGGTGTTCTGAAAATGGATTTGCCAAATTGCATTCCAAGTAATGACATGTATCTGCTAATCAAGGGCCAGTCATATGGGGCACTAGTCATTACATTCTTCAAAATCATGACAGTTGAGAGGGATGTTTGCATACACTAAGAACACTAAACATCTGGTCATTACTCTGCTAGATGGTATGGGATTAGAACCCACAAGCAGTGACTACAGGAATAGTGTGCACTTTATTCGATATAATGAATTCTCAAAACACCATCTCCTTAAGACTTTTATTGTAACATTTTGTGTGAAATCAGACATTCACACACATACATAGCTGTGTGTGGTATCACACTGGAAACCAAATGCAGAGAACACATGAATAATGAGCACTTCCTTTGAAAACAGTAGTTATCAATGCACCATCACCTTTTACACTGTAATGATTAATGTCACATGAAATCTGGTAGTTGCATACATGTTTGGCTGTGTAGGTCATCTGTTGACCTATCCATATACCCTGTTCATTTACTGAGTACTATGTACAGCATATTTTGGGGAAATTATCTGAACTGAGGCTTGATGCTTACTCTGGGTACTGCACTACATGCATTTCTGAATTTTGATGATGCATTATATCTTAGTTACTATGTAACAGTTGACCGCTGTCAGATTAGAACACACATGCAGTAAATACAGGAATAATGAAAACGTATTGGAAAAGATTACTTATCAAAGCGCAATCCTGTTTTAAATTTTATTGATAATGTTCCTTAAAATCTGGCATTTAGACATATGGATAGCAGTCCAGGACTTCAGTTACCTTACCCATATACCATGTTTATAGGTTCATAGGTTCATAGGTTGGTACTAGGATATCGGCCCTAGGGCCTATACAAGCCTAGCCATAACAATTCCCTGGCTGTTCATTGACTGGGTGGAATATACAGCATTATTTCAGACAGAATGAGCAGAACACAGGCTCATACTTTACTCTGGGTATTGCATTACCTTCATTTCAGGCATTTGCAGCTACATTCCTTATTCATTTACATTTAGCAGTTGACTTGTGTCAGATTAGGACACACATGCAGTGAATATAGGAATATTGAACACTTTATTTGACAACATTACACATCAAAGCACCATCACCCTTTACAATTTATTGATTAATGTTGTTTCAAACCTGGCATGTGGACCATGGATGGCTGTGTAGGACCTCTCAAAAGTAATCCATATATCCTGTTCATTTACTGAGTGCAAACTACAGCACATTTCAGACAATATGCAGACGAGAATGGTGAGTCTGAATTTGGGTATACGCCAACACTAACTGAAGTTTGGAAGCTGTACTACACAGTAGAGTATGCTTACTTGCTTTAAATTGCTTTAACATTTCATGTAGGCAGTGACACATTAATAAAATCTAAGATGTCCCAGGTATGTCATATCTGACTGTTAAGACTGCAAACTCTGTAAGTAATTTATTGAATAATTCCATTATGCATTAAGTTATTAACTTTGATGTTTTCCTACTTACCACATGATTGCCTCATCCTGGCCAGATGCCCTGCATGGGACTAGATATTGAAAGCCCCCTTTTCTGCAGCTGGGGGAAGAGAAAAAAAAAACATTATGCATACCAGTTTTGCTCAGATTCAGCTTGTATATTTCTAAATTACTAGCAAAAATACTTACATGTCTGTGGGGATTGCCCAGACCTAGTCTCTTGGTCCCATGTGTCCAAATTTACCCTCTTCCTTTGCCTCAGGTCATTGTAGTTGTGACAACACTGCTCATCAGTGTAGGGGAAACCAGTAGCACTGGTAAGTTCCCTGGCCAATCCATCCTAGGCCTCACACTTACACTCTGAGCCCTGGTAGTCACCCTGCAGCAGCTAGGTTCATAGTTCATAACCAGGAGTCCAACAAAATCTCTGGACTCCTGCATACCCAACCTCTGTATGCAAAAAACACACTCCTTCTCCAACAGCACCAGTCATATCCATATCCAAGCGAAATCTCCAATGTATGATGTGAAATGCCCACCTACTTGCCTTTATAAAGGCTGCATTCCCACCCTTGCACATCATGCTGCAACTTAAAATCATGCAAACTCACACAAACTGTGTTTAACCGAAGCTTAGCAACACGTAAATTGGAATAGACCATTGACCATGTTTAGCACAGCTTTTCTCAATTTAACAATTTTTTTTAATTTTAAATTAAACCTGACACATTTTCATGGCAGGAAATGTAAAAAGTATAACTGCTCCGGCATCAAACCTGGGGCGTACTACACTGGAGGTAATGACTGTACCTATCTTGCCACTTGGATAGTGAAAAGAACTAGTATATCTGCACATATATTACTAAGGTGCCTGTTAGCTTTGTGTTGCCTAGCAACACAGAACTACAACAATAGAATACATCCGGTTTCTGTTTTTAGATGTCTAGCAGGTGTCTAAATTGTCTGTAAGCAATGCTAAGTTTAACTAAGCACTGCTCTGTGCCACACAAGAAAGCAGAAAAGAAAAAACAAAACAAAAGAAAAAATTAAATTGATTCCATTTAGTTTCTATTTCAAGATATATACCAGATGTATCTTGTATATATATAATTGCTGCTCAGCTTTAAGCAGTACGCCATAGCCCACAAACAAGCAATTAAATAAAAAGCTTAACTCAATTACAAATGGTTTCTATTTTTAGATATATGCCAGATGTCTACTGTATATGTGAGCAATGCCAAGCATAGCTATGCACCGTGCTGCACAAACAGCACATAAATGTAAAAAAACAGAAAAATTAAACTGCAATTTCATGATTTCATGTAGTAAAATCTGTTGTTCACCTTTAGGTCCAGACTAAAAAGCCAAAAGGAATTGTGCTGTCTTTAACAACTGTCCATTTTTCCACAACTATGGGACAGCCTCTACACTGTGACTTGCACAAATTCAATACCCAAGTTACTGTGATGTCCCTCAGAAGGGTACCATAATTAATATGTATAGTGCACTGCTGAGTAGGAACTGTGGCTGTGTACATGGATTAATTCTATATAAGCTGTACACAGAGCCTACACAGAGTTTGTTGAATCATGGAAACAGTATTCAATGCAAATAATAATATGAAGGAACAGTTAAATATTAAATTACTAATACCCTAAGAAATTGCCACTAAATCAAAAACCACAAAACAAACATATTAATGTAATTAAATCCAAAAAAAATGGTGAGGATACAAGGCAAAGGAGTCCTGGCAGCTCGAAGTGTAGCTTAAAATAATTTAGTTTTAATGTAACGAACAGGATGTAAGCACTTTCACAATGATAATATTGCTTCATTAAACATTCTAAGTCACAGGTAGCAGGCATTATATACACGTAGAAATCAATTAAGCAATTAGTACAACAATTACAACCCTCATTCATTAAAGCTACAGTGCAATACAATATGCACTTCTTAAAAACTATTAAAAATGCACACAAATAAATAAAGATATATATATATATATATATATATATATATATATATATATAGATATAGATATAGATATATATATACACACACACATGCAAAAAATCACATACACATAAAATAGAGATATCAATATATGTATCTCAAGTAGTATGTTCATTTTTTCGTGAGGTTTGTCAATGGTTTTATTGCCTGTGGTTCCAATATTAATGTAATTAATAGAATTTATAATGCACAAAAAGATAGTGGAAAGTTTTTAAAAAACACTAAAATCAAACTAATTCTATTGAAAGCAATAATAATCAAACAGACAATATCTATAACTTAGCTGCCCTAAGTTTTAATTTTGGGGCAATAGAGATGCTGTCATTAAGGCCAGGGTGACTGTTTGCTTTGAGAGTGAGCTGCCAATAGACATCCAGGCGCTCAATCCTTATTTCTCATGATGCTCTGGGGCCTTTCCTAATTTCTTCCAATACAAAAAACATAAAACTAGATCCATTGCATTTAATGTGATGTCTATAAAGGTTGTTCTTTTCTTCCCTTTTCTTAATCTCATGCATGTGTTCATATATTCTCCTACTCAATTTACATTCCATCTTACCTACATAGAAGAAGTTACATTTTCTGCATAAAGCAAGATAAACCACCCCATCACTGTCACAATTATAGAACCTATTAGCCTGTATTCTTTTATCCCTATCTGTAAGAAAGAGGTAATCACTATTTGAGATGTATGGACATTGTGCAGTGGGACCACAATTGAATGTCCCAACTTTTAACCTTCCATTAGTTTGCCTGTTGAAATTCTTGTTACCTTATTACAGTTCTTTGACGTTCCACCCTTTTCTAAATGCAAACTTTAAGTGGTCCTTGAATAACTTATACAAATCAGCGAAACAAGCAAACCTATGCCATTTTGAAATAATTACCTCCTTAATAAATGTGGCATCATCATTAAAATTCCTAGCAAATTTACTTTTTAAAACTTTCATCACATTCCAACCCAGGGACCAGCTCTTGATTAACTGCCTGAATTTCAGCTTTGGTAAATTTATTCTCCTTGCCCAAAATAGGAGCAAATCTCCCTTTCCTCCTTTCTTTTACTTCCTGCATGACTTAATTAACTAAATTAGCAGGATATTGTCCATCCAGAAACATCCTTTGGAATTTATCACTCTAATATAAAAAGTCTTCCTCATCAGATGTTTTTCTAGAAATTTGAATGAACTGACCTTTAATTAAACTTTTGTTCTGTTTGAATGGGTGAGCACTATTAAAATATAAATATTAATTAGAGAACATCTCCTTACAATAAATCATAGAAATAAAGTTTTGATTCATTATGTCCTTTTCAATTTGAATGTCCAGAAACTTCATATCATCTTTAAGAATGCAGTGGTCTTAATGTGCTCTAAAAATTCCATTAGTATATCTTCCAGGCCTACCCAGAAAATACAAATATCATCCAGGTAGCACTTGTATAAATTCAAATACTTAGAATAACAAGATTTTATAACATATTTTTGTTCCCAGACAGATAAAACAATACTGGCAAATGTAGGGGCACAAGCCCCCATAGTCACTCCACTCTTCTGTTTAAAAGATTCCCAGTTGAAACATATAAAATTGTGTTTTAACACCAAATCCATCAGGGTCACAAAAAAATCACCCCTTAAGTGTAAAGCTTCTTCAAACCATTGTAAGCCAATTTCTTGAAGTAGAACTGTGAAGAGGTCAACTATATCAATAGTAGCAAATATTAACCCCTTCCTATACAAATCTGGCTTGACACATCTTAGAAAATCCCAGGAGGTCTTTAAAATCCCTCTCTCTTCACTCTATACCTTCACTCTATACCTTTCCTTGCAAGAAATGCTGTATCTGTAAATACATTACGAAAGAACAGAGATATGAAAATAGGGAACTGGGTGTCATATTCACCCCTAATTTCTATGCCACATGTGACACCACTAATGTAATTTACTTAGCCACATGTGACTGCTGTGAAGTATATTATGTGGGCCTAACGACACGCAGATTTAAGGATCGGGTCTACAATCACGTATATGATATACGGAAAATGAATGACAGCAATGTATTAGCCCGACATTGCCAATTATTTCCGGCCCATACTTTTAGATATAGAGTCCTTCAAATTCTGTATCCCAGTAGACGGGAGGGTGATACCCTAGGTACCCTAGAACTATATGAGTTGAGATGGATTTTAACTCTTAGGGCACATATAGAACCTGGCCTTAACACATCTCTCAATATTAGACCTGCCCTTCTATGATCACTTCCCCCCTCCCCAATAATATAGATTGTGGTTCACATAAAGTTGCCGCATTTTTTATATTGTCTTGAGGTGAACTTTGAATGAGTTGCTGGTTCCCAATGGGTCACATCCACTCTTTATGAAAGATAACTATGTACTGCTTCCTATAGGAATGTGAAGTGTTGTTTATTAACTTTTTCTTATTGTTTTTAGCTATTTCAGAGCTTTCATATAGTAGTGATTTTGTTTTGATGTTACATGTCAGGTGAAGATACATATATATATGCTGTTTCTCCTCATGCTTTTTCCTGTTCATCTTTTCCATTCTTCCCCTCTCCCTCTTTCCCCCTCCCCCACCATCCCCTCCCCCCTCTCTTCCCTTCCCCTCACCGTTCCTTCCCTTCCTTCTAACCCTACCCCCACATCCCTCTTTTTTTTCCTCTACCCTTCCGTCCCCTTCCTTCCCTCCCCGTCCATTTTCTTTTGTTTTTGTCTTTCTGACATTTGTCCATTATAGATTTTATATTTTTTGTTTATATATGGGTCAAAGTGTATATGCATATTTATGTATTATATATTCTATTTTTACATTGTGGTTTGAGAATTTGAGATTATATGCTGGTAGTAATGTTTTTATTTTCCTTAACCATGAATATGTCATAGGTTGTTTAAGAAATAGATGTTTTAGAGTGATTTTGATTATGTATGAAATGCTGCTAAGTAGATATGTTATGCTATCCCACTAATATTCCTTATGAGTGCTTAAGAATGGAGGTTACTAACTTGTTTAATTGCTTCATAGTAGGATAATATTTCAGAAAGCTATACTATATTATCGCTATGGATGGTTTTCTACATTATGAGTTGTGTGATAACGTTTCATTATTCAATTATGATAATCTTAAAGGATGTATATAAATGTTGTCCTTTTTAAATTTTGTCCTTTCTAAATTGATAGATTGGTTTTGACTTACCCGCCAAAAAGGCTTATTAATTAGGGCGTAAATTTTGTATTTAAACTGGAGTATTCACCTTTATTCATTGTAACCTGATGAAGCGCACTTGTTAGGTGCGTGAAAGCGCTTGTTCTGTCATAAAATAAAAACTTTTAACTATCGTGGTGGTTCCGGTGATTTGTTGGAATAGAAAAATGAGTTTAAGATCAAGGAATTTTGCCAATGGAAAGTCTTAGACCCATTAGCCACTACAATGGGTGTGAGGAGGGATCTACCACAATCTTATGAATTTTAGGGATCCTAAATATCAAATGGATTACAGGCTTTCCTATCCATAAAAAATAAGTGTCAGAGTCAATAATCCCTTTAGGCAAAAGCTCTTTAAACTTAAAATCAATTTTGTAGTAAGACATGTTAATCTCGTTATGGGTACCCTAGAATACCTCTCTTCATCATTCAGAATGTTGAACATCCTACTGCCATACAATATGATGTCCATCGACACTATCACACCCCCTTTGTTGGGTTTCATTTCCCTTAAATATTTATTCTTTCTTAATTCTTCCCTTCTATGTAGGGAAGATGGAATGTAAGTTGAGGAGGAGAATTTACAAACACATATGTCATTAAGAAAGGGGAAGAAAAGAATGCTGTTTATAGACATCAGATTAAATGCAATAGTCCTAGTTTTATGTTTTTGTATTGGAAGAAATTAAGAAAGACCCCAGGGTGGTGCTATGGGAAATAAGGATTGAGCACTGGCAGCTAAATCTTGAAGCAAGCAGACCCCCTGGCCTTAATGATAACATCTCCCTGGCCCTGATATTAAAACTTAGGGAAGCTAAGTTATAGACATTAGGGGGAATTTGGTAAAGCCCACACTTTTTATATGCATGTATCATGGTGCTATGCATACACTAGCGCAAACATTTTTAGATTTTGTGTCACTTACCACGCAAGCATGCACAAACAGGGAAACTTCTGTGCAGTGCGAATTTGTGCTTAAGTATGTGACTCTTATTCAAATGAGGCAGGTGGAGAAATTCAACAAGGTGAAAGGCATATGTGTAGATTCCATGTCCATGTTTATAGTCTATGCAGAATTTTTCCATGTACAGAAGTCTACATGGACAGAGGGGGTGTAAAAGTCCACAAATATGGGCATAACTTCCCTGAAAATGGCTGATCACATACATACATGTGCAAAACATACATTGCGGATGTTTGTAAATGGAAGGGGATATGTAAAATTAATAATAATTTTTTACAATAATTTTTGCATGTTTGTGCTATGCACCACATTGCACAAATATGCTTCGCAGAAAAAAAAAATAAATAACATCTATAATGTAATTTTCATAAATGTACTGTAGGACCTTGCATCAGATCCCTGCAATGGTGCATTCATGATGTTACCCATCTTACATAGATAAGAACTATGTAGTTTCCAGACTGTCAGCATGAATATGTATGCAAATGAGGTTCCTTTGTTGAATCACTAAAAGGAGCAACCATGTCCACAAATCCACTTCATGTAGGCTCCTACAGAGTTTTTGATATTCCCACTGGATGTGGATGACATTGGTGGGGTGGGTGAAGTGTTACTTTTAGGATTTTTAGTGATCATTGTGCATGTTTGTGCTGTGCGCTGCATAGCTTAGCATGTTCGTGCAGACTACCCACATGACAATGATGACATAGCATCTGTCAAGAAAAACAGGATATATTAATTTAATAATATACACTTTTGTATAAGCTATGTGCTGTTTCACTAAATAAAATAGGAACTTTAAATCATGTGATTTACATCCTAGGCAGGTGAACTGCATCATAATTAGACAATCCACCATAGTGGACCTACAGCAGAACTGTATAAAGTATGCAGACACCCTGCATTCTGGTGTCCCCTCAATTCTCTGAACCATTGGAGTAGAGACTTGGACATTTTAACTGAAATAGTGCTAGGGGCTGATGCAGCTATTCTACATGTGTATGTGCTAGATGTTGAAGTCAATGTGGCTGGTGCTGTTGACAATAAACCTAGGCCAAGAAGGAAGAGTGTGCAGGCCCAGGGTAACCTTCCAGGAACAATGTCAAACAACCAGTACAGCACAGTTGGAGAATGAAAAAGGACTTTATTAAAAAGTGAAAAACACAGCTACAGACTGGTTTAGGCCGTAAGCCTTATTTTAGAAAAGGAAAAACAATGGGTGGTTATTTTTACCACTACAGCTGTAGTCAACAAATTCCAGAATTTACACAGGTTACACTAGAGGGAAAAAAATTGGATGGTTGTTTTCCTTGTGGACACTGCTCATTTTGCAAATACATGGTTCATATGAAAGAATTCACATCTAAAAATACACCAGGTTTGTTTAACTTTAAGGGCTTTGGTAAATGCAGTATGGACTAGGCCATTTACCTAGTTATATGTACTTGTTCAGCCTTCTATGTAAGGCAAACTTTCAGACTTATTAAGTTCCGGATGTCGGAACATTTTAGCAATATTAAGAATAAAAATCCCAATAATGCTTTGTATAAGCATACCTCAAAACATACCTCTGCTCAATTTCATTTTATTATTATTGATAAGTTTGGGGGAACAGAAGCTGTAAAATTGGTTGGAACAACATCCTAAATAGGAAAAAGAAAGCAGGGATAGTAAGACTAGGGGGTTTGTTTTCACCTGGTTTAAATGAATATTTATGATTTGCCTTTGGTGGTTAGTTAGCTATCAACATGTTACCCTATAAAAGGGTTATTTTTCATAGTCTGTATGTACATTGATAAAGGCTTAGGGCTGAAACCGGTCTGTGGGCTGTGTTTTTGACTTTTTAATAAAGTCCTTTTTCCTTCTCCAACTGTGTGGTTTGCTTGTTTGAATTTGCTGTTTGGCTGGTTGGACCTTTGCATTTGCCATCCAGAATCTTGATGTCTAACCTTCCAGGAGCTACATGAGCAGGAGATTGTAGAATGATACAGGGTGGACAGGATCTATTACAAGTGCTCAGTGATCTCTGCTGCCCTCAACTCAGAGCCAGAGCTAACAGAGGTGAACCCTTCCAGTGGATACTAAGGTATGTGTAGCCCATAGGGTACTAGCTGCAGGTACTTTAGTCCTTTTCAAAGACCAAACAGGCATATGATGGGAGTGTCACAGGCATCTACATGCAGGATACTCACCAATTTCTGGATGCTGTGCTCTCACATGCTAGTGAGCACATATCTTTTCCCCTTGACGCTGAGGTGAGGGCCAGCAGTATGCAACACTTCTACCATGTAGCACACTACCCTGAAGTACTGGGTGCCATAGATTGCACTCATGTACACATCAAGGCACCACCTGTTGAGGGTAGAATCTACGTTAACCGCAAGGGATACCACTCCATTAACTGCCAAGTCATGAGCAATGCCCAGGGCATTTTCATGAATGTTTGTGCTGGCAACCCTGGCATTTATCATGACTTTCATGTTGGGCACACATCACAGCTCTATGCGATGTTTGCTGGGGGGGGGGGGGGCATCCAACAGGGCCATTTACTAAGTAATGCTGGCTATGCCCTGGAACTGTGGAAGATGACACCCATCAGAAATGCACACACACCCACAGAAGAATGTTATAATGTGGCACACCCACAAACTAGGAACATCATAGAGTATGTCCTTGGGCTTCTGAAGTCATGGTCCCTGTGCCTCAGTATATCTGATGGAGCCCTGCAGTACACTCCAGTCACATGTGCACAGATGTTCACAGTATGCAGTATGCTACACAATCTGATCCTGCAGAAATAGTTGCAGCAGTATTAGAAAAGGGAAGGGATACACAGCCCCCCACCAGTGCCTAGGTCACCACAGCCAAAGTCACACAAGGATTTGGAGGAGGAACCCCCCTGCTGATGTCTCTCTAGGCAGATAAAAGTGTGCTCAGTACATCTTGGCTATTGGCTATGACTAAGAGACAATGCATAACATATTCACTGACAACCTAGTAGGAAGCTAGGGACTAACACCTTACTCCTACTGACATACAGATATTAAAATTGATGCCAACCAAATCACACATCCTCTACATATCCAAGTATACTGATTGTGTACTGCTCATATCAGAGTCAGCTCTGAACTACAGTTGTGTTAACTGCTGAACTTGCAAGGTACATACACAGTAGTATAGTGGAGTGTTATGTTCTGTCATTGTAGCTATGGACCAGGTACATTATGCAGGTAGCTATACTTGGCTGCTTGGACAGAGATTACATGCACATGGGACTACAGACATGCAGTCCAGTAACATGTCACCATTTGTACTTGGTAGGCCTCATGCATGGAATATTCTTGCAGTCCTACTGCAACAGATTACTAGTGCTTCACTACTAATATGTGACCTAGCAGAACATGAGCTTTTGTTCCTCCACCCTACAAAACAGCAGTGTCCCCTTGTAACTGCCATAAAAATAAATCACTTATGCTGTATGAACATTTCACACAGTTAGTATGCCACACAGTATCAGGAGTGTAATGTACCATTTGATCTTACATATTGTGTGTTAGTTAACTGAGAATAGCAAAGTATATATTTATATGGGTGATGGTGTGATTAATGATCCCCTGTCTGTCAAGCAGCCTCTGTGGCTTAAATGACTACTTCAGATAGGTTAGGTGATGGTGTTCAGGGCTCTAATCCCAAATATCCAGGCATTTTGCATATTAAGGAGTAATAAGTATTGTTTTACAGACTGTGACCCATTGTGTGCTACACTAGTATTAACCTATTTCACTTATCAATTACACATTTGCATCTGTGTCAGATATCCAAGACCTATTTAAATAGTCTTAGTCAATATTGGATTAGTCAGTATCAGAATTGTAGTTTAAGCAGTAATAAGTATTGTTTTACAGATTGTGATTCTGTGTGTACTATACAAGTATTAACCTATTTCAAATATCAGTTACACATTTGCATCTGTGCCTCATATCCAATATCTATTAAAAACGTCTTAGGTAACATTGGATTAGTCAGTATCAGAATTGTAAAGGTTGGGACTTGACATATATCAGCATGCATATGCTGAAAATAGATCTAAGTACTGGGTTCCTATCAGATGACCAAAGACACATAATATAGAATGTGTCTTGATCGAACTTAAAACAACAAAAATGCAAAATAGCGAAGCGGCTTTTAAGTGAATTCTTTCCTAGGGAAAGAATTTGTTTGGCTGCTTCCATTACCTTGCCATTTACAGCACTGTAGTGTGATCTCGTAGTAAGTATATTTAAGTAGGGGAGAGTGGGGGGCACCTATTATTATTTAAATTTATTTTTCGTTTTCTTTTTTTTATTTGGAACAGCTATTTTTCCCTTGGAAATAAATCATTGTTCTGAGCTTTCAAGATTGTAAGCTTTCACTTACATGGGTTTGATTATTCATCGTTCACTTTTTTAAGTGTTCAGTGATATAATATAGATCCTAAGTACCACCTGTAACATGATGTGCCATGACAATATAATAACAGCTATGAATGAAAAATTGTGCTGGGATTTAATTTATAGAGATTTGACAGGGCCATGCACAAAATACTGATCAATAAATTAGAACAACTAGGTATTGATGCACTCTTGATAAGATGGGTAGCTGTATGGCTTACATATAGGGCATGGCAAATAGCATACAGCAACTGGACAAGTGAAATAATTGGTTACAGTCAGGGTGTCCCACAGGGCTCTGTCATAGGCCCAGACTTGTTCTGATCTCTTTCCACCTATCCATTTCAGCTGAGTTGTTCTAAAGTCTGTATGCAGATGACTTGAAATTGGGTATACTGATTACATGTGTTACTGATAAGGCATGTCTGCAAAATAACTTGACTAAATTGATCATTTGGGGACAGGAGAATAACATGCTGATAAATACATGACAAATTAAGGATATGAGATTTGGAAGACATAAACAGAAAGGTGAATATTACATCCAGCACACAGTGATTGAAACTGTAAATTAATTTATGGACTTGTGTATATAGGTACAGTGATCCAGCTTTGAGTTTTTATAATCATATCATATTCCCAGCCTAAAGTACAGCTAACTATGGCATGGAGTCAGTTTATGGAACATTAAGACTCTGGTGTAAGCAATACCCCATCTATTTGCACTCTGCTTAGTAATGTGCAAACAAGCCAGAAATGTGACGGTGCATGCCCATACACTTAGTTAAGCAGAGCGCAAATCCATTGTTCCTCACAGAATTTTGTTTAATAAAACAAATATATATATATATATATATATATATATATATATATATATATATATTTATATGTGTGTGTGTGTGTGTGTGTGTGTGTGTGTGTGTGTGTGTCTGTATGTCTGCATTGCCCTACATACCCAGATCATGGAGAGTAAAGCTGCACTACAACACTTATAATGTTGAACGAAGGACCAAAAGGAAAGTCTCAACATTAGATAAGGCACTTGCAAACATGTGGAAGTGCATAGAATAATGTGTTGCAATTGGAGGACTATTGGGATATCTGAAGCTCATCTCACATCATGTGTAAATGATACCACATTTGACAGCAAACCACAATTTTGTGTGAAACACGCATAAGTATGAGTCAAACCTGTGTATGCTGAGAACATCTGAACAGTGCTGAGTCATACCATGTCTCTCTATTACAGTATGTGGAAACCCTGAAAATTTATGGCACCGTATATGAATATGCACATATATTGTTAAGCCATATGTTTGTGTCTATGGCAGTAACAACAGCCACATTCACTATAGTCCCTTGTGTTTGCTGGATTTCACCACACATACATCAACAGCTGAACAAGTTGCGTAATATACTATGTTGTGTGCATACTTATTAACAGGGCTAATTTAGCTTTGCTACAGGTTTTCCCATCAAAGTGCAAACAGACACGTATGCCCAATATGGGTGCTGTTGTCACATAACTAGGCTACAAAACAGTTTTTTTACTGTTAGGCTACTAGCTGCAGATGACAGTAGGAAGCAATGTGACTCTGCAGACCTCCCAAGGTATTCAACACAGGGCTTGTTTATTTTCTCTAGTATTACTTCACCTGCATCAATTTGCAAAGCAGACTTGAGCTGTGGTGCATGTGTTAAGTACTGTGATCTGTAGTATGTAACACTAGATACATAAGTGTTCTAACCTCACTGCAGCTCACTTGGTGTGTATGTGTGTATTGTGTGTATATATTCCCCCAAAGAGCAAGTGTATATACCACACTGACTTCAAAAGTGGCATTGCTCTGCACATTTTGGCTCATGCAGGCCACTAAACTCTTATCCTTCACAAGTCCTGGTGATGTCATCTACAATAAGACTACTACATGCCATATTAATGTCAGACTTAAGCTGTGGCAACTGCAATAAGTACTGTGATCTGTAGTGTAAACGACTAGATAGGTTGGGGTTCTAATCTCACCCCACCCACTTGTTGTGTTCAGGTGTGTATGTGCACCTTCCTTACAACAAATATGAATCTCACATTGACTTACAAAAATACATGGTTTTGTACTGGTTTGGGCTTAGCAGGTGATGCACGCCTCCAAACTCTTGCCATTTACAAGGCCTGTTGATGTCATCTATGTAAGACTACCTAAGCCATGCCAATGTCAGACTTAAGTGATGATGTGTGCGCAAAGTACTGTGATCTGTAGTAGACTGGATAAGTGGAAGTTCGACTCTCACTCCAGCCAACTTGGTGTGTGTGTGTGCTGTGCAGTGTCCTGTAGACATAAAGAAGTTGTATTACTATTCTCACTACAGCCAATTTGTGTGTGTGGATACTAGAGCATTTTCACATTAGCCTATGGGATCATAGGCTCATTGGAATTTACTAGGTTAATGGCCTTAGTGCCCTTAAAATCATTGCCAAATCATTACCCTTATTTACATGATCAGCACCTATTGCCCCTGTCCAAGAGGTCACACATGGAGCTGCCATAGTGAAGTTATGGTCACCTATCCAATCATACAGATTATATCTAAAGAGGGCCAGTGAAGTGCTCTGTTTGACATGATGTGAGAGTCTGTTCCAAAGGTGTATTAAACCCTGGTAGATAATTCTCTCCCTCCAGCAGGCCTATTTTGACAATATGACTTCTATCACTGAGGCAGTGAACTCTAATGATATATGGGGTGAGTTTGTCAGTGATAGCTGAGTGGGGGATAGTGCCAAATGCTTTGGCTAAGTCCAGGTAGGCTGTATGCACAGTATTCCCCTCATTCAGATCCTTGGTGACTGTCTAAAAGATGTCTATCAGGTTTAAAAGGCATGATCTCCCTTTGACATATCCAAACTGTGTAGGATCAACTCTATTGGAGATTACCTATATCTTTGTTGATATGGTATTTTATGATTTGCACCATCGCCTTGCAGATATGGCTAGTCGGGATAACAGGTATATAGTTTCCAGGGTCAGTGGATGCACCACCTCTGTACAAGGGGATAACGGTTGCTGTTTTCCAATTAGCTGGGACAAATTGCAAAGAGTTCCCAATGGTGTTAGTCATGCATGTTGGAGCCCATGTAAGACTCAGCCTGGGATGTTATCAGATCCCATAGATGCCGTGTTTTTATTCTTAGAGAGGCCATTTTCGACTTTCTCTTTAGAGATACAGTATAAGGGATAGATGGTAGGGATGTCATGGGGTACATGTGGTGGGGACAGGGGAGTGATGGTTTCACAGAATCTGTCAGCCACCAGGTAAGCTATGTTAACAGGCTCTGTATATGTGATATTATTAACTATGAGTTTGGCACACGTGGGGATTTCCTTTTGGGCTACATATGTAACTATAGAATGCCTTGTCTTTGTGGAATATGCTAATTTGGGCCCATACATTGTTTTGGAGGACTTCCCAGCAATTTTTATTTGCTAGTTTAAGCTGAGGAGGGAGTGCTTCCAGTTTATGGGGGCTCCCTCCCTCCTACATTTATACAGCAATGTCTTCCTATTATTGTAAAGCCTGCTACTGGCAGTTGTCCACCAGGCAGGTTTACTTTGCTATGAGGAGCTTGTTGTGCTCATGTTAGATACAGCCCTGTCAATGCAGTCATACAGGTGTTTGTATAAAACACTGGTGTAGAGCTCGGCATAGTTGCTAGTTATATCTGAGGGAGGAGGTGCAGTGAAGCTATTTACACTATCCCATAAGAGGTTATAATCCGGATTCATGAATTTTTTTAGTGTATCTGTTGCAAGGGGGAGAGTCAGGTGTGATGCCTACTTTGAATGAGACCAATATATGGTCAGACCTCACCAAGGAGGATCTTACAGTGGGGTGCTACAGTGGTCACCCATATTGTAAGCACCCAATCCAGTATATTAGCTCCCGCTGTGGGGTGTCATGCAGCTGGTCCAAGGCATTGGAGTTAATGAAGTCAAGTAACCTTTGGGCAAGTGAGGTTGAACACAAGTAATCTAGCCAGTCACTAGGTAGTAAAAGTCACCCCAAACCATGGTGTCCAGATGTACCTTGACAGACTCGTGTAGACCTAAGTAAGCAGACTGCATGCCCTGATTTACAGAGGGGCTTCTGAAGTTGGCAATGACTTGAGTAGGTGCCCCAGAAACAGTCTATAGCACCTGAAATGTATCCATGGAATCATACTGTGTAACCAATGTGGGTGTGACTGTATCCTTAATGAATATTTATACACTACCACCATTAGTTTGCACGCCTTCAGGTTGAGGTCTGCATGTGTGAAAGGAAGTGTAGCCTGGAATGGCTTTGGTGTTCTCCATAGCCTGGAACCAGGTGTCCGTAACTGCACAAATTTCTGCGTGTTCCAAGGTGAAGACAGTGAGTGCAGTTTTCTGTTGACACTCCTAGCATTTAGCAGCATAACCCTGATGCTATTTGTACATGGAGTTTGTACAGTGGAAATTTTGTCCTTGAGACACCACCTAAAAAGGGCACTATGTGGCTGGCAATAGCTTTGGCCAGTAGCAGAAATACCAGGGGTGACAGATGAAGGTCATCTGTGGCAAAGCACTGAGGTCTGTTAAGTATGTCATTCCAGGCTAACAGATAGTGGACCCCTTTAGAATGAAAGCAGACACTAAGCCTATTATTGAGATCAATAATCTTCTGTTTCTATTTAAGCATCATCCTAGGTGAAGGTAAAATGCATCTGAGGGTCACTGTCATATCTGACTGAGATACATAGTGGGAGACCTCAGTCATGTCTGTCATCAAACAGTCCCGAGAGGTACATCTCAAGTCTTACACACCAACAGGAACTATGATGTAGTCATAACAGTACTTGTTGTTGACAGATTTGAGTGTATGTCTGATATGCCATATCCTGGCACCTCATAGACAGCTGACCATGACCTTTCCCTTATCTAGTCTGGTGAAAAGGACATCAGTGTGACTACATTTGAATTTGTGTTTTGTGGTAAGGGTTTGACTACTGAGACAGTGGTGCATTAGCTATCATGTGTAGTGTCTTCTGCAGAGGTAGCATGTGTAGCATGCTTGCATTTCTGTTTGTGAGGTATCCTATGTTTAGGTATGTTTCTGGTACAGACCTCTGCATATGTAGGTATGTGTGATGTGGGTTTGGGTAGAGTAGGAGGTGAGGTGGGCATGTTGGCACACCACTCATTGTCATACATACTGGCAAATGTGTAAGAGAGCATGAATTCAATATTTTTAATATAGATGCATCTCTCACACATTGTGTTTGTGTGGAGTAGGAGTAGAAGTTTGGGAACTCTGCTGACATCTCTGCAGCAGTCAGAGATGCCATTTGCAATGAATTATTGCTTCCATTTATGTCACAACATGCCATGGTTAGGCAATGGGGTAACAGATGCTTACATGTAAAAAGTTATTACCTTTATGGTGTCATTCTAAGGTAAAACAGTACCTGACAGTGTGGAATAACTTGGTAGATTGAGTACGCTGCTTTGCCAGGCTTGTGGAACTTTCATGACCCATAATCCTGGTATTAGCCAGGGTCACAATTGCATACTTACAAATGTGACAATGTACAACTCCAGCAAATTAAGGGTCATGCTGCTACAACCTTGTGGTTCTCAGCCTCAAACACATTCTCTGTAAGCAGTCTTTGAAGTGATGATGCACGTTTTCGTGCATGCACAGAAAACTGTCCAACTTTGCAGTCATTACATTAGCCTTGCAAGTCTACAATGTCTGTCAAACAACCAGACAGCAAATGGATGTTGTGTAAAATGAAGTGGAAATACAGTTTAGTGTTACAGGAACATAAGTGTACAGTATGACATACCTAGGACATGTGGGAGGGACAGAGACATTGTCTAAAAGTAGCCAGCCCTCTGCAGTAGGCCTCATATCCATCTCACGCAGATCACCACAATTACACTGTTGAAGGGCAGGCTGCATTATTTGCTGTGAAACTGTTACCTAACATGGATCACTGCCACTGTGGAGCTTGATAGAGCAACCTTTGACATCTATGTCACCTGAGACTTAACCTTATATTGTGATGCAGCAGCTGCTCCTAACCAGCATCAGGTCAGTACCCTAGTCAAATGCTAGTACAATGTAAATACTACCTTGGAAGCCAAGGCATAATACATGCAAGCATCACGATTGGTCTGGTTGCTAATCAAGGCATCTACCTTGAAAAGGCTACAAGTCTATAGATCCTTGCATTATGTGGGACTTGTGTGTTTGTCAACAAACAGGCTGTGGCCTGCTTCTTATCTTGAGCTTGGTGCTAATATTTGCTTCTGGTGAGAGACAAAGAATAGGAACTTTATGTCCCAACATAGTGAGGCCGAGTTGAGATCAGCAGTAGTAGTAGTAGTAGCCAGGCAGCAGCAGTTCAGGTGACTCACCTCTTTTCAGCATTCTTCTGAAGGTAATTGTTTGTTTTCAGTATGCACGGCGGGATTAGTGTGTAGCTTCAGAATAGCTGCCTAAATACTCCATCCTTAACTTTACACGGTGTATGTATCAGTTTCCCTTCCAGTGTTTGGTAGTGGTCTGCACAGGCTCAGACACCTTGGGTGACATTTTTCTTGGAGACTATGATGACATTAACTCCAATACCAAGTTGCACACAAGACAACCAGCATGCATTGCCAAGCTTTTTCCCCATAGTTGTGGAACAGATACTTCGGACATCGAGTGATATTCTCAATACAACTGTTTAATCAATAATAAAGGATCTATTGCTGTGGATATGAGGATTCCCCTGTGATCTTTAACACCCTGGTGGATAAGGGCATCCTGAGGCAATGCAGAAATCACCCCATGTTTACCGACAACCACTTCATAATCAAACAAACTGATATGGTATGTGAGAGATGTATATACACAATGTCACTAAAGGCAAAGCTCTCACATAAAAGTACTCCTAATGTCAGTAAGGTAGTCAGTGGTACACACACCGCACCCATCACACAAAATCCAAACCAAACAGGAGCTGAGGCACTGACATGTAACCTACATAAATCACAAACACTTCGTACAGAAAGTCCAGATAAATACCCTCAGCAGCCCCATATGCACTCTGTGAAAGCAACACACATATCAACACATAGAGCAACATCTCATGGAGGACCAATCTAAAAGCCCATAAGTCAAGCCGATGCACAATCCAGCATTCTAGGCATCCAGACATCATGCAAATGAGGGTCTGTCATTTAATCCCACACTGACATAAATGTTCTTCAGGAGGGGCTTTCACAGACATACAGTTGTTGTCAGAGCCATAGGCTAACACTAAATGTCAAGAAATGCATAATACTATCCTTTGGGAAATCATTAACCCCTGGTAAATAGAGTATTGCCAGCACACCTCAAACAGTTGACTGGGTATTCAGTGACTTATAGACACAGATAGAGATCTAGCCTTTGACTGTAACATGTCTGTAATATTGTGGACATCATTCTATGTTGTGCAACCTGTAAACAAAGGCATGGTATGTAAATCTAAGGAAGCCATTGTTCCACTGTAATCGGCATTCATCAGACCTATCACTGGTGCAATGCCACCTCTAGTATGTATGTAAGTAACCAGGCATATCTGACAACTGTAACATCCACAGAGGTTCCTCAGTACAGCACTATGTGCTGTACATAAAATGTCCTATGCAGACCACGTAAAGGCCCTGTCTGTGTAATCTGTCTTCTACATACTTTGGAGGAGTGGTGGATGGCTGCCATATATGGCAGTATCAGACCCCACTGTGGACCTCTTGCATATCCATGAAACAAGTAGCACCAGAATTACATATTCTACAGACCTACACCATGCCTGTAATATATATAGGACATGCTGGAGAGACAGGTGTATAACCAGAGACTATATTCTGTATGGAACAGGCTCCCCAGTCATCTGAAACAGAGTTTCACCCTAATGCAAATCAAGTGCAAGTTACACAATTGGATGGGGAACATGACAATCATACCCACTTGTGCTCCAATGTCTCTGATGGACACAGGGAAACTGTGGATGAACCTCCACAAGCCAGCTTATAGATCTTTCAGCTCCCAAAACCCTGCTTACATTTATCAATGGTATCAGACCTTGACATTGCTTAGGGATGCATGGCAAGGCTTAATGAAGTCCTTGTGTTCATTAGCCTATTAAACACATATGAACGTATGAACCCCAAAACCTATACTGTGTTACCTTTCTGATGACATTTGTCTTCTGTGCTGACATTCAATTCTTTATTCTGATGTTGATGGGTTGATTGTAGATGTGTACCCAAAGGTGTGTCCTACATAATCCTGAAAGTGAAATGTACACATTTCCATGTGGCACCTGTCATTGTGTGACTACTCAGCCATTACAACAGCATCCATAGTAACGTGCACACATTATTATGGTATAGTCATTATAAATGGCAAAGTACAAATTCTGAAAATGACCAGTACAAGTGGAATATCAAAAGCAACATTGAATGAAACAAATTCATATTAATGTAGATAGTCACCCTGTGCAATAGATACATAGCTTTATTTCCTTGCAGCCACAAGAAAGATAATAGGGATGTGGCACAGGTATCATCACTTGCACAGGGTGTTGTGTGGGGGTGCAGGAGGCCTAGGCTGACCCAGTAGGTTGACAAGCTTGTGTGTGAATCACGGAGGCAAGCAGGCAAGATGGACCATGGAAATATGGTGTATGTGTGTCTGTAGGTGACCTGAATGTGACAGTAGTTGGTGAGAGTCTGCATGAATACAGACAAGCTCAGTGTTAGCCTATCTGTCTGTATGTTGGACACCTGTGAGCTGTGCATGGTAGAGCTGGCAGTTCAGCATCTCTCCCCCTGAACATGTGAACTGGCTCTGCCAGGAATTGCACTGGTATCTCCACACCCAGGGTTAGACGCTGTGCTACTAACAGAGGGTGACTGCTGTCTGCTGGGAAAGTGTCCTCCATGGGAATGCCCAGTACTATGAGCCTATGGCATGTCATGTCTGGGTGTAGATAGCACACTCCCCTCTGGAGTGCTGGATGTACTGCCACTACGGGAGCATGATTGTGCATGGCCACATTGACTCTCAGCAGATGTAGTTGCTGACCTATATCCACGAGTCCAATGCTCAACTCCATCCACATGACTCATCACAGGCAATGTACATTCCAAGGCAGATAGTGTGCAATCTGTCTTATACCAGCATCTTTCCACAGCATCAGTCAACCTTTTCAGGGTGTCAGCAACACAGTGGAGGCAGTCTGTGCTGCATCCATAATCTTGACCATTCATCTGGAGTTCCTTTATGAATGTGCCTGTGCCTCCAAGACAGCCCTAAACATATGCCGATTGAAATGAAATGATACACCTGCAACAGTTGGTGAAGGGACAGCAGGCCTTCTATGAGCACCCCTGTCAATCTGTCCATGTGGAACCTCGCCAACTGTATGGCTATGGCCAGTGTTGACAGTCACTGTAGCAACATTAGCCACATTTCCCTGTTCAATGTCCCCACCCTCCAACTGTGCAATACCACTGGCCACAGGAGACTTGGTATGCATAGGCTTACAGGCTGTGTATGGTGATAATGATGGCAGATGAGGTATGTAAATCTCTGTGTCAGATTCACCCCCTGCAACCCCCAGATGTACCTTACTTTGGCCACCATCATCATCAGAGTCTGAAGAGATACTGACATCAGGCTGTGAAGGGGACAAAGACAACCCCCCCAGACACCTGTGATAAAAATGGAAAAGCAGCACATTAATTCCTGCACTGCTATGTTCTGCAGTACTATGTTGCACTATATGCTACGCTGTATACACTGCTGTCACTATTACACAATATTAGGCCAATTACAAGTGCTTGTGTACTAGTATCTTAAAAGGCACTTGCTTACTTCCACTTATTAAAAAAAAGTAAGTGCTTCCTAACACTTGACTTATCAGAGCCCTAATACTAACCCTAACACTCCCACCCACTACCTAATGTGTTTCCTTTATCCATTACTTGTCTGATGATGTTTCTGTAATTGTTGAAAATGAAAGCGCTTACACTGATTTTTTTAAAGGACTGTTTGTGGCTTTGAAGCAGCATTTATCTTCTATTGGTGTTTTTTCGCTATTTTGGGTTAGGTTTCTTTATCCATTACTGTAGAACTCTAAACCTCTCCACAAAACTAATGTCAATGAAAACTCCCTATTCTTAAAACTCCCCTCTTTCTCCTCAAAACTAAGACTGCATCACACGTTCTAACCCAAAAACTCCTTTTCTACTCCCTAATACTAAAACTCCATTCCAAGTTCCTATTTCTAAAATCTCCTGCTATTCCCTAAACTTAAAAATCCCATCCTGTTTCCAAACCCTAAAAATCCCCTCCTGCTCCCTATTCTTAAATCCCCTTCCAAATTACTTACTTAATCTACACTTGCATCCTCCCAACTTCTGCCCTATGGCTGCTGCCCTTATTTCATTCAAACTTGAATAATATAGTTGGGTAAGGTATGGCGACTGCTTGCCCAAACTCATATTTGAGTTTGGGAATAATTGGCAGCTGACATGAGCTACAAGAAGCATGAATCTCTATCTATGAGACCATAGGTTCATAGGTTCATAGGTAGGTACTAGGCTATTGGCCCTAGGGCCTATACAAGCCTAGCCAAAAAGCTACCCTGGCTTTTGCCACCCTAGAAAAGTATTTTCCTGTGTCCCTGTCAAGCAGAACCACAGAAGTGATCCCGGGGTGAATTTCCTATTACCCATCCAATCATCAACATTTTTCTTGAATAGTGTTCATGAGGAACTCTGTTTGACAAAGATAGGTAGTCTGTTCCAGAGTATGGGAAGTCTCTGGGACAGGAATCTATCCCTCCAGCATGTTCTGTTTATTGTGGTGACAAGGTTTAGGTCCCTAGAGCGTGTAGCTCAGAAAGACTGGGATTTCTTTAAGGGGAGCATGTCCAACAGCACTGGGTTTGACATAGCTTTGTATGTTAGGCAGAGATTGCCTCTGAGTAGGCGATATGCGATGGAGTAAAGCTGGAGTTTTTTGAGTCGGTCTGTGTAAGGCATCTGTTTGAGGCCAGTAATCCTCTTTGTGAGGTATTTTTGCGGCCTTTCCAGTTGTTGTAGATGTCTTGTGAGAAACATACCAAAAGGGGCATTTTACTCTATAATGGGTCTAATGAGTGATGAGTAGAGGGGAACAATGACCTCTTTTTTTCTGGATGAGAAACCTTTTGTGATGAGGTGTGCCACATAGAAGGATTTCCTGACCACTGTGGCGATGTGATTATCAAAGGAGAGACTACTGTCCACCTGTGTCCCAAGGTCTCTTATCACACTTTTGGTGTTAAGTAGACTACCGCCTATGTGGTAGTTCATGGGTACAGAGTTTTTACCAAAGGGGATGACAATGCACTTTTTGGCATTGAGCTTGAGACCATGTCTTTGACACCAGGCATCTGTCTCAGTGAGGCCCTTTTGTAGGATGTCCACATTGTTAGGAGTTTCAGTTATGGCTCCTAGTTTGCAGTCATCTGCAGATTTAGTTAGCCAAAGACCTTCTGTGTTAGCCTGTACTTCAGAGAAGTAGATACGAAACAGGAGAGGACCCAGGACTGAACCCTGTGGTACTCCACTTGTCACTGGTCTGATGTCTGATTTGGAGTCTGCTACTTTCACGGTGTGGGTTCTGTCAGTAAGCCAGTTGGCAACCCATCTTGTGACATAGGGATTTATACCTAGTTTACTGAGTTTATCTATAATTCTAGAGTGGGGGATGGTGTTGAACACATTGGCGAGATCTAAATAGGCTGTGTGAACCACATTACCCTCATCTATGGCTTTGGTGACTACTTCAAAGAAGTCTATCAGGTTTAGGAGACATGATCTGCCTTTTACAAACACAAACTGTGTGGGGTCCAGAGTTTGGAGATTTCCAATGTCTTTGTTTATGAGTTCCATGATGATATGTTCCATAGCCTTGCAGACGAGGCTCGTCAGGCTAATGGGATGGTAGTTCCCGGGGTCTGTTGTGGCCCACCCTTTGTGGAGTGGGATAACTGTTGAGGTGCGCCATTCAATGGGTACAAAGCCTGAGATGAGGCTATGACTGAACATGGTACTTAGGTGGGGTGCCAGTTCATTCTGTAGTTCATGTAGAAGGCAGCCTGGGATGTTGTCAGGTCCCATGGATGCTGTGTTCTTGGCTTTGGAGAGTGAAGTTTTTACCTGTGCAGTCATGATTACAGGAACTTTGCATTCTTCCGGTATTAAGATGGGCCCTTTAGGGGGTGAGAGGGGGGTAAAGTTAGCACTGAACCTATCTGCCAGGATGTTGGCAATATCAGTTGGTTCTGTATATTTAGTGTCATTGTGCTGTAACTCAGAGCAGATCTGAATGTTGCCATTGAGATTTTTGACATAGCTATAGAATGCTTATTGGTTGTCTTTAGAATCAGTGGCAATTTTGTTTTCATAACTAGCTTTGGAGGATTTTATGAGGGATCTCAGCTTCTTACTAAGGCTGACCAGGGAGTTCCTCCAATCGTTGGATTTTACTCTTTTTTGCAACAGTTTCTTTCTTCTGTTATAGAGTTTGTTTATAGCAGAAGACCACCAGATTGGCTTACTTTTTTGGGGGATAGCATCTTGGTTCTGTTAGGGATAGCACGATCCATGCAATCATGTAAGTGCTTATAAAGTGCATTTGTGTAGGATTCAGCAGTCGTACCTCTATTGACCATCTGCATGGGTGTTGTGAAGTTTGCCACTTCTGTCTTGAGAAGCGGGAAGTTGGCTTTTGAGAATTTTTTTACGGTTGTTTTCCTAATGCGGGGTGGTAGCGGGATGTGGTTGTCTATTGTGATTAGTTTGTGGTTGGATCTGACCAATGAAGAGCTGACCTATGGTGTGGAACAATGGTCACCCATGTTGGTGATGACCAGGTCTAGGATATTGCTGCCCCTGGTGGGGGTGTGGATAAGTTGATCCAAAGCATTGGAATTGATGATTTCCAGAAAACATTGAGTAGTTTTCCCAGTTAATGGTAGGGTAGTTGAAATCACCCATTATTAGAGTGTTGGATTGTACCTTAATATTTTCCAGTGTATCAAGAAAAGAGGAGTGAGAATCCTGGGGCATGGTGGAGGGTCTGTAGCAAGCTACAATCTGGATTGTGATTTTGCCCAGAGTTAGTTGAACTTGTATAATCTCGGATGTATTATGCTGAGCAACTAGCTTGGAGGTGTGGATATCCTTAATGAATATGGACACTCCTCCACCTTTAGTGTTTTGGTCCGGGTTTGGTGGCCGAAAGGTGGTATGAATTATAGCCTGGTAATGCAGGGGTGCTCTCTGGATCTTTGAACCAGGTCTCTGTCACTGCACAGATGTCAATGTTCTCCATTTTAAGGAGTGTCTCGAGTGAGTGCATTTTGAGGTTTAGACTTCTAGCATAGAGTAGCATTACCCTTAGATTTTGCTTGATTGTACCTGTTACGGTGATGAATTTGTCATTTGAACCTTGCCTACAAAGGCACTATAGGGGTGGCAAGAGCCTTTGCCAGTATCCAGAATCCCAAGGGTGACAGATGCAGGCCATCTCTGGCAAAGCAACATGGTCTGTCGATCATGTCATCCCAGGCAGACAGATATTTGATTTCCCTTAGAATGACAACAGAAGCTTAGCCAATTGTTAAAGTCAATAATTTTGTCCTTGTACTGTGGTGTCATTCTGGGTGATGGTAGGATGCTACTCAGGGCTAGGGTCATACTGGCCTGGGCTACAAGATCGGAGAGCTCCTCCATGTCTCTTTTCATGTAGTTCAGGGAGGCACATCTCAGGTCATTCACACCAACATGGACAATAACAGAGTCATATTTGTACTTGTTGTGGAGTGACCTGAGTGCGTACATTATGTGGCGGATCCTGGCACCTGACAGGCAGCTGACAGTAACTTTTTCCTTGTTTAGCCTGGCGAGTGGAACATCAGTGTGCCTGACTATAGAGTCGCCTATGACTAGAGTGTTGGGTACATTATGCCTTATGGGCTGTAGTTGAGTGGCACACTGAGTATGTGGGCTATGTGTCATTTGGGTTGTGTTGGGGGGTGGAGGTTGCTTGCATTTTTGCTTTGGAGGTCTCTGTTGTTTGGGCAGATTTGTACTGAGAGCCTCCGTGAATGTAGGTGTGTGTTTTGTGGTTCTGTGTGTGTGTTTTGGTGGTGTAGGTTTTGAGGGACTATGTGATGAGTGTGGTGCGGTGCAAGTGTTTATCTTCTCCTCTTGACTGTCTAGGCCAGTCTTTGGTGAAGAGAGCTTTGCTTCCAGTTTGTCTATATAAGTGCATCTCTCACAGGTCGTACAGTTGGGTGGTAGGAGGTGAGGGTTGTCTGTGTACATGAGGCAATTGCTTCATTGTCCCAAGATGCCCGGATTCATCAGGTAGACAGGAGAAAACACCGGTAGCTGACCTTTAGACATGCCTGAATAGGTGCTTATTTATTAAGTACTAAAAACTGTTTTCCTCTAGACAAGTGAGGAAAGTTGAGTGCTGTAGTAATTTGTAACTTATTTAGTGCTTACAATGAGTCTGAACAAGTGCTGACATCAAATAAACAGATGAGTGCTAAAACTAAAAAGCTGGCTAGTTGCAAGGGAAATTTGAAGAACAGACTTTATGGCACCAGGAATAGTTTAACCCCAGTTAAGTGGCGTGGGGCTTACAAGCTCACAAACAGTCCTGGACACAGCAAATCCGTATCTGACATGCCACAGGAAAGGGGGAAAAAAAGCTTAGGATTTTTTTTTCCAGTAAAGTGGAAATGGAGAAAGCTGGAACAGAAGTTAATTCAACATTAAGAAACTGAGTGGGTTGGCCTTCACAAATGTTCTCTATTAGATTGAGTGAACTAATGACACTAGACTGGGAGGAGTGACACAGATCAAATATGCAGTATGGGTGGGCAACTGCAAAACCACCAAGTATAAAAACACACAACACTAGAGAGGGTGGGTGGGAAAAATTACAATTCCTAGATGTAGCCACTAAATGAAAGTTTTAAACAGATCAAAGAGCAGACTCAAGAATGCTTTTAACTGTAACAGACAAAAATGCACAGAAAAGCTCGGATAGAGCACTCACAAACAGAAAGTACAACTCTCAGTATGAAAAAGCAGTTTACAGTTAAGTAATGTGAAAACAGTATAAAACAGTACATACATGCAGTGAAACAATAAAAAAGTATTATATCAGTGCAAAAATATAGTCCATCAACTGTATAGCACAATTATAAGCGTTTCAGAAGTGCAGCTCAGTGAAATAATTGTAAGAAATAACTTAGCCTGCTCTTGGAATCTTAAGGAATTTCCACTTATGCAATGCAATCCAGAGCCTGACAATACAAGCAGAACCTTTATAAGACACAGGGTTTATATAGCAGTAAGAATGGAGGAGTTGGAAGATCAGGTTACTACTCAGCCCCTGCTATTACCTAATCACTCGTACTATAGTAGGTCAGGAGGCCTTGTTACTCTCAATAATAATGAAGACAATCAGCAGAAAATGGCTCCCAGAAACACAGGAAACTCAAACAAAACTACCAGCCTAGACAACAGGCCTCTATCAAGATTATGCCACCTGAGCAGAACACAGAAACCTCACTTTAAAAGCATAGAAAGAACACCCACAAATAAAAAATACAAGTCTCAGTATGAAAAAGCAGTTTACAATTTAGTAATTTAAATTAAAAAAGCAATTATAGTAATGCACACTATTACAGTTCCTAGCTCTAGCCACTAAATGAAAGTTTTAAACAGATCAAGGATCAGACTCGAGAATGCTTTTAACTGTAACAGACAAAAATGCATAGAAAATCTCGGATAGAGCACTCACAAACAGAAAATACAACTCTCAGTATGAAAAAGCAGTTTACAGTTAAGTAATGTTAAAACAGTATAAAACAGTACATAAATGCAGTGAAACAATAAAAAAGCTTGATAACAGTGCAAAAATATAGTAGATCAACTGTATAGCACAATTATAAGCGTTTCAGAAGTGCAGCTCAGTGAAATAAGTGTAAGAAATAACTTAGCCTGCTCTTGGAATCTTAAGGAATTTCCACTTATGCAATGCAAACCAGAGCCTGACAATACAAGCAGAACCTTTATAAGACACAGGATCTTCGAACTCTTGGGATCTGATCGCTTGTAGTAGCACCATTTTTCATGTCTTGTATACTGCTAAATATCTTCACTGTACATAATTAACCGATAGAAGTTTATTGGGTAATTGTAACTAATAATGTTTGGACCTTGAAATAGAAGCAGTCAGATAAATAATGTAAAGGTAAAATTAAAATGTCTTCCCACCATTTCATAAAGTCCCTCTAAGATAGCAGCAAACAGAATGGAAAAGGAACCCAGGCGTATGAATATTGTAAGATCTGATTATGTAAGAAATTGTTTGACAGATGACAAACTTCCAGATATAACAAGCAGAAATGGAGTGACTATGAAGTCCACAAACATTCTGAACTCTTGGAATTTTATTGATAATTTCCAAGTCCAGGTTAACACTAATGACAAAGGATCAACTAAATTATTGGGCATCTCCTTCAGCACTGCAAAACATTTCCAGTGCACCACTCTCAAGACACAGGGTTTATATAGCAGTAAGAATGGAGGAGTTGGAAGATCAGGTTACTACTCAGCCCCTGCTATTACCTAATCACTCGTACTATAGTAGGTCAGGAGGCCTTGTTACTCTCAATAATAATGAAGGCAATCAGCAGAAAATGGCTCCCAGAAACACAGGAAACTCAAACAAAACTACCAGCCTAGACAACAGGCCTCTATCAAGATTATGCCACCTGAGCAGAACACAGAAACCTCACTTTAAAAGCATAGAAAGAACACCCACAAATAAAAAATACAAGTCTCAGTATGAAAAAGCAGTTTACAATTTAGTAATTTAAATTAAAAAAGCAATTATAGTAATGCACACTATTACAGTTCCTAGCTCTAGCCACTAAATGAAAGTTTTAAACAGATCAAGGATCAGACTCGAGAATGCTTTTAACTGTAACAGACAAAAATGCACAGAAAATCTCGGATAGAGCACTCACAAACAGAAAATACAACTCTCAGTATGAAAAAGCAGTTTACAGTTAAGTAATGTTAAAACAGTATAAAACAGTACATAAATGCAGTGAAACAATAAAAAAGCTTGATAACAGTGCAAAAATATAGTAGATCAACTGTATAGCACAATTATAAGCGTTTCAGAAGTGCAGCTCAGTGAAATAATTGTAAGAAATAACTTAGCCTGCTCTTGGAATCTTAAGGAATTTCCACTTATGCAATGCAAACCAGAGCCTGACAATACAAGCAGAACCTTTATAAGACACAGGGTCTTCGAACTCTTGGGATCTGATCGCTTGTAGTAGCACCATTTTTCATGTCTTGTATACTGCTAAATATCTTCACTGTACATAATTAACCGATAGAAGTTTATTGGGTAATTGTAACTAATAATGTTTGGACCTTGAAATAGAAGCAGTCAGATAAATAATGTAAAGGTAAAATTAAAATGTCTTCCCACCATTTCATAAAGTCCCTCTAAGATAGCAGCAAACAGAATGGAAAAGGAACCCAGGCGTATGAATATTGTAAGATCTGATTATGTAAGAAATTGTTTGACAGATGACAAACTTCCAGATATAACAAGCAGAAATGGAGTGACTATGAAGTCCACAAACATTCTGAACTCTTGGAATTTTATTGATAATTTCCAAGTCCAGGTTAACACTAATGACAAAGGATCAACTAAATTATTGGGCATCTCCTTCAGCACTGCAAAACATTTCCAGTGCTCCACTCTCAAGTACAATGTCCAGGACTCTATAAATATTTCCCTGGTCATAGGTTGGGAACACACTGACTATAGCATTGTGTTCATCTCCAGTGAGATATAAACAGTGTCAGATCCTAGAAACCATTCAACACCATAGCTAAAAGAAATTGAAGAAATAAGATAAAAACTAGACAAGATGGTCATGGCAGCATTGCAAGCTCAAAATACAATTAATGTCACGAAGTCTGTCAAATACAGGACATCTACTGCTGTGGTAAGATTTTACACCACTATACTTTGTCCTTACATTCACTGCTGCAGTACTAGCAACATATGGGAGAGTGCGAAAGCTCAAGAGAAAACTTGGGAGGAGAAAGAAGCAGAAGACCCCTCTAGAAAACTTTGTAGAATGGCTTTATCAAAACCAACCCTAGCTCTAGAATACTATCCAACTTGTAGTGCTTGGTAAAAGTATACACAGAAGTCCAGCTAGCTGCTTCAAAAATAGTATTAGTATCCAAGCCCTTGAAAAAAGCACAAGAAGAAGCCACAGCTCTAGTAGAATGAGCCTTTACAGAAGAAGTAAGGTTATTGCCATGAAATGTGTAACAAAAAGAAATAGCCTTTGAAATCCAAGAAGAAAGAATTGCTTGGACACAGCTAGCCCTAAAGATCTAGGAGGAAAAGAAACTAACAATTGAAAACATTTTTAATAACTTTAATCTTATACAGATAAAATCTGAGCTTTCTATGCTTGTCTGAGGTATGCAACACCCTCTCACTGTCAGATTGCTGAGTGGGTAAACAAGTAGGTAAATTAATAGACTGATTGAGTGACAACTCATTAACCACATTAGGTAAAAAAAGAAGGATTAATATGGAAGGACACCCTGCCCTCTTGAAATATCAAAAAAGGAGGACAAGCCATAAAGGCTTGCAACTCAGACACCCATCTGGCAGAAGTAAGAGCTAAGAAAACAGTCTTGCAAGAACAATGTTGTAAGGAAGCTGAATTAGCAGGCTCAAAGGGAGCCTGAGTCATCTTCTTCAAAACAAAGTGAATATCCCAGGGAGGAGAAACAGGCTATCTGTGAGGCTAATATTAAGGACACCTTTGTGAAATTGTTTAGTCTCAAATCTTGAAACTAAAGGAGGAGTTAAAGGCAGACAATCAGAGATAGCTGATAAGTGGACCTTAAGAGAAGAATAGGCTAAACCAGCATTGAGTAACTCATGCAAATAAGAGATAACCAAAGGAACATTCATATTAAGTGGGTCCAGGTTACAAGAGAGACACCAAATAGAAAATCACTTCCATTTGGATAAGTAGCATTTCCTAGTAGTAGGTTTCCTGGCCTCCTGCAGGACCATCAGCACATCCTCAGAAAAAAATGTGTCTATGAGGAATCAAAATCCTGCCACTAACAGCATCAATTGAAGCATGGACAGGAGGGGATGGATGAGAGATCCCTTGTCTTGTGTGGGTAGATCCACCCTGTGTGGTAACTTGCGATGATTGCCCCTGGCTATATGCAGGGGAGGAGGGAACCAGTACTGTTGCAACCAAAATGGAGTCACCAACAAGATTTTGGAAGCATCCTGTAGAATCTTGAACAGAGCTTTCAGAATGAGATGAAGGGGAGGAAATGCATAAAGAAGCATCCCCTTCCAAGAAAATGAGAGGGCATCCAACTTCCACACCAGAGGACCTTGGACTCTGGCACAAAACAGTGGAAGCTGTCTGTTCAGAGGGGAGGCAAGGTAAAGAGATCTGCTTGAGGAGTACCCCTGGATAATGTCCAGAAACACATCCCTGTGAAGCATACTTTTGTGGATGGATTGAGTTAAGGAACTGCTCAGAGTGTCTGCCACAATGTTCTGATATGAAAGGATATAAACTGCCTGAAGAGTCATTTGATACTTGACAGCAAGATCCCATGCCAGAAGTGCCAACAGGCATAGAACATAACATCTTGTGTGCCCCTGTTTGTTGATATACCACATTAATGTGGTATTGTCTGTGAATAGCTTGAGAGGCCCTGGAAAGAAAAAGAGGATGAAAGGCCTGAAGACCCAGCATAAGAGCTGTCATCTCTTTGACACTGATGGGCTCCTTCGGCTGACAAAACAACCGCACCCCCTGTACCTTTAGAGAGCCAAATGTTGCTCCCCATCCCATGTCTGAAGAATCTGTGAACAGTTCCTAAGAGGGAAGAGTGGGATAAAAAAGGAGACTGGATTCAGAGACAAATGATGAATCTGCCAGTTAAGTTCTTTTTTCAAACAAGGAAAAAGAGGAAAGACAAAGTCTAGAGAATGTGCATGTTGAAGCCGCACTGACATCAGAAACCACTGAAACTTTCTTATGTGAAATTTGGCCAGAGGATGCATTGGAATGGTCGATGGCATGAAACCCAGAGCTCTCAGAAACTACTTAGCTGTAATGGAAGCCAGGGGAAGAAGAGTTTGAAAGTAAGAAATGAGACTTAATGCCTTTGGAGGAGGCAGGGATGCTACCACTGGCACTGTCTGAATCCTGCAACCCAGAAAGACATGCTCATGAGAAGGAGTCAAAGAAGACTTTTCAAAGTTTATTGTGAACCCCAGGCTCTGAGGAAAGGAAAATGAAAAATGAAGATTTTGCAAAAGGATCTCTGGAGAAGATGCCTGAATCAGCAGGTCTTCCAGGCAAGGAAATACTTAGATCCCTTGAAGCCTGAAAAAAAGCAATCACATGAGCAAGGCATTTGGTGAACACCCTTGGGGCAGTAGAAAGGGCAAAGGGAAAGCAGAGAACTGAAAATGCAAGAAAGCATTACAGACATGCAAAAACTTCCTGAAAAGAGGACAGATTGGAATATGGAGATAAGCATTTTTGAGATCCAGAGACACCATATAGGTCTGAGGCAGCAAGACAGGAAACAGAGTCTGAATGACAACATCCAAAAGGAAGGCACCTTTAGAAAAGTGTTTAGATGAGAGAATTCTAGAATTTTTCTCCAAGTGCCCTCTTTTCTGGGCACTAAAAACATTCTTGAGTAAAACCCATTCCTCTTTTGGGACACAGGCCCTCTGTAATAGTACCCTTAGTCAAGAGATCTCAAATAACCTTTGGAAAAAAGTAGGTTTTTCCCCAGAAAGCTAAGAAATGGCCATAAAAGGATGATGGGATTTCCACACCATGAAGTTCCCCTGATGAATGTTTGACAGAACCCAAGAATCCTGAGTGATCTGAAGCCAAACAGGAAGAGAAAGAGAAAGGCAAAGAGAAAGACGAATGTGGCTGACAAAATACTGAGAGTCATACAGCACCTGGTTTGTCAAGAAAGGAAGGCTTCTGAATCCATGAAGTCTGAGTGGCCATAGCAGGAGGGTCCCATTTCCCACTCCTTTTACCTTTAGTAGAAGGATGAGACTGCCTAAGAACAAAGTCTGAAGTATTGCGTAGTTTCTCTGAAATTTAGGTACAGGAGAAACAAACATGTTTAAGCTCCTGTAAGGTAATCAAACCAGTAGCTGATTCCTAAAACAAAAGTTTATTATCTAGAAGAGCATCTGTCACCTTATCCTTAATATCATCAGGTAAAGGTTAAAGCCTAAGCAAAGAAGACTTCATCATCACTGAACCAACAGCAACAGCCCTAGAAGAGGTATCTGCTGCATCATAACTACATTTGATAGAATGACTAAAAGCTGGAGAGTAAGTCCCTAGCAAGAAAAGAGCAGAACATTTACCCCCAGAGTCTGAACGCTCAGAAATAAGCTGACAGGCCTGAGAAAGAAGAGCCAACACATACCTAGACATATGGGTCTGATAATTAATAGCCCTAAATGCTAAGGTAGCAGAAATGTAAACCCTCTTACTCAGCCTTTCCTTGGTTCTGCTGTCATCAGAAGGAAGTAACTTGGGTGAAGGAAGGAAATGAGATTGCTTATCAGAAGCTACAGACACCACAGAGGGGTCAGCAGCAGGACATTTGTACAAAATGTTACAATCCTCAGACACCTGGTTATAAAACCTATCAGGCTTCTTGGGAGCAGGGGATAGATAACTGGGTGATTTAGAGGCATAGGACAAGCATCTGACAAAGCAGCCAAAAACAAGAGTAATAGCAGCAGGTTTAAGATATTCCATCTGCAGCAACTCATAGTACCTTATATGGATATCAGACACCTGAGCACAATCCCACTTAAACAATTCCATCATCCTAGAGATTGTGTCCCCAAAGGAAATGTCTACAAAAAGAGTATCAAGACTATTAGATTCTTCCTCCTCTTACCCATTTTCCAAAGGAGAAGGAATCTGAGTAGAATAAGTCATGGATTCTTCATCAGGATCTGACTCTCCCTTAGAGGAATCCTGTTCTCTAGACCTTTTAAGAGGAGTAGGGGACCAAGGGGGAGCAGGAAAAGAAACCCCCTGAGTAGGCTTTAATGAGATTAAAGCATTAAATAACCATTGAGTTAAAGCCTGTCACTCACTTTGTGGATCCCTAGCAGCAGAAGAAACATATTTAGTTTTTTGTTTCTTTTTTAAGCGAATGACCACCCCTACAGAACTGAGAAGGCTTTAACCCAGGGTGGTATTCGATAACCATAATAGGAACTTCTTCCCTAACTGGAATCTGTGGAAACCCCCCCCCCCCAGGCCCCTCAGAAATAATCAACCAGGGCTCCCCCTGAATGTCTGAAACAGATGCCTGCAAAGTTTTGTCGGACATGTTGCCAACAAGATCCTCGCCAGCCTCCAAACTGGTTGCTGCAGAGGAACCTAACAACACAGCCGGGTGAGCCTCTGGGTTTGTAATGACCTCAGGAGAAACACCGAGCTAAAGCTGGACAGTGAAAGATTCAAGTCTTACCCTTTTCACTTTCTTCTTCCCTAACAGCTGACCCTGGGGGTGGGAAGTTCCTTCCATTGTATCTTTAGTGAGAAGCTTAAGTCACTTGTTCTGAAAATACAAGAAAAGGAAGAAACCCTACTACAAAGGTTTTTTTCAGATGAACACCTGACAGGTTGAACAAGATGTATGGTTATGAGAAGCTCCTAGGCAAAAAGATACTTGTCTTGGCAGCCTTTATGGGGAATCTACTAACCACACTGGCATTTACCCTTCTTGTATGAAATTAACCCCAACAACAACAAAAAAAGCAAAGAAAAAAACAAATCTCCATTGGGGTACTTATCTGCAATGGCTTGGACTTCAGCAAAAAGGTAAAGATGGACTGGCAAATTATTGCATCTGACTCACCCACAAACAGTATTAATCTCTATGGATTTTCACAAGTCATCAAAAGCCCCACTAGGTATAATAAAGATTTTACTCCACAATCTGCACAAGACTGGATCCTAGTAACACATCCAACCAATTTTCAGACACAGGCATCCTTTCTCTTTCTCTTAGTGACCATCTTCCCACATTTGCAATTAGAGACAACACTTAGCAGCCTAAAATACATACTTTGAAATCAGTTTAAAGTTAATCAAATTTCAGTCAGCTTATATTTAATGATCTGCTAAACAAAATAAATTAGACACCCCTAAAACTTCTTCCTGTAGATGAAGTCATACTTTACTTCAATTCCACCTTCCTAAAAATACTCAATTCCCTATCCCCTATACGTAATAAAAGAGTTAGAAAGAATACTGCTCTATGGCTAACCAAAGTAAAAACCTTATGAAACAAATATACTTAGCTTGGGACACCTGGAAGCAAAATAAAAGTGAGGAAATTCTCATCCATTTTGGTCATCTCCACAAAAATGTAAAAGATTTAGTCAACAAAGATAAAAGATCTTACTACTCTCACCTTCAAAATAAACACAAATCCAATCCACAAAAATTCTGGTACTCCGTATCAACCCTTCTTAACCTAGGCATAAATAAAGAACACTGCTCATCACTAGATACCCCTTCATCCCTAGCAGATGAAAACTTCAACAAGCACTTCATAAAATGTGCAGCAGACCTACTAGCAAACACTTCTAAAACCAGACCCTCCAACTTCATTAATATTTTCACCACCAATAGTTTCTCTCCAGCCAGTTATAATCCTATCCAGGATAACAGACATAAAACCAATAATGACAACTCAACCACTTTCTCATTTCAGCCCATACCTACAAATACCATTCAAAGATTACTGCCAAAACTAAAACCTTGCTCCACCTCAGCAGATAATCTCCGACCACTTCACCTTAAACTAGTGTCTGAATACATTTCCTACCCAATCAGTATCCCAATCAATAGATCTATATCAGAATGATTGGTTTCTCCATATGGAACATGTTCCAAATCACACCCATCCACAAAGGAGGGAGCTCCACAGAACCTTACAATTTCTGCCCTATATCCATTCTGTCTCCTATTTCTAAAATACTAGAAAGATGTATACAACAACAGCGAATGCAATACCTTATGCAAATTAATCTACTCACTCCAACTCAACATAATTTCTGACCTTCTCATAGTACTTCAACTGCTTTAATACCCTTTACAGGCACCATGAACAGGGCTAGAGAAACATGGAGCTATGTATTTGCTGTATTCCTCGACCTCTCTAAGGCCTTTGCCACAGCTTATTGCCCCTTGCTGTTAGAAACACTGTCCAACTTAAAATGTTCCCATAACACAGTACTGTGGTTTCATAGTTACTTACCAAGTTGGAAATAAGATGTAAAATGGGTAACAAACTTTCCTCCATTCTCCATAACACTACATAAGTCCCACAAGGCTCCATTCTTGGCCCACTTCTGTTTAGTATACTCATAAATAACCTACATACTTCCTTAGCCCCTGGGGCTCCCACTCAATTTGCAGATGATTCCACTATTCTTTACACCTCTCACACACTTCCTGAAGAACTCTCTAACACACAAAGTCTTCTACTGCTGTTGAAACCTGGCTTACAAATGCACAATTATTCCTTAAACCTAAGAAACCCAAACTCATCCTTTCACCCACAATATCCCACTTCTGACATAAATGAATTCAAAATATACTCAACTGATTATACTAGTATTGAGTTAGTACAACATACTAAACTGCTTGGAATCATTACTGATAATCAACTGAAATTCAACCTCCACATCCAGCACAATATAAAGAATACTTACCAGAAATTAGGACTTCTCTACAGAAATAAACACTTCTTAAGCTCTTCAATCAAAATTGCCCTGGCTAAAACTTTTCTGCTCCCCTCCCTATTGTATTGTGCTGCTATTCTTACCAACCTACAAATTTTCATTATAAACAAATTGGAACAGTAGTTTAATAAAGTGGCAAAATTTGCCACTATCTCTAAATACCAAACACATCACTGTAAATCACTAAGAGAACTTAACTGTCTTGAACTCCCCAACCAACTCCACTATATCCAACTGCAAACAGTGCACAAATTAATTTACAAACCCTCTGTCTCCCAGCACTAAGCAATTTAATTCAACCCTACCAATCAAACAGAACCCAAATATCTGAGGACCATAAAATTGCTAACAATCTCCAAACCCTCAAAGCAATGATGACAGAGTTTATACTCATACTCTGCCGCAAAGTATGGAATTCTGTTTCACTAGCTATTAGATCAATTTCCAGCCTACCAGTCTTCAAAGCTTCATTAAAACAATGCCCAGGATTCATGAAGCTCGGCGTAAGGCCGGCGTTAGGCTTGCGCCGACCGTGTGGCGTGTAGATGGCGCAGTAGCGCCATATGCATATTAATGAAGGCAAGCTGCCACCACAGCCACGTGCATAGGAGACGAGCGCGAGTGCATAGGGCGTGTCAAAGTGCCGCATGGAGGCGTGGAAATGGCTGTTGACGTGCAACCTAAAATGCTTGAATATAACAATCTGCCTGCAATAGTAATCACACCTGTCAGTGTCCGTGGATACTGAAACGTATGCAAAGCATGCAAGACAGTTCTTGTGAACACAAAATTAAGAAGCAAACATAAATGCACGGTAGCGAATATCGAGTCTCCATCCCTCGAACAAATGACATTTAAAACCATGTGACCGTATTCTAATGCAGTGTAGATAGTTATACCAAGTGGAAGTGAAACGCATCATGTTAGCGTGCCGCCAATAGCTATGTCTAGCCCAATGGTCAGGGTTACTTACCACCTGTCCCACATTGTGAGGGATAGTACACAGCTGGGCAGTTGTGTCCATACCAAAACCATTATAAATGTAAAATATCCTGCGACCGTATGACATAATTATATCCCACATCGCATGTAATAGTCACATAAAATAGTTATGTCTGTATGTAACATATCACATATTACAAGAAATAGAATAAGCAAGAAAAAGAAACAGAAGGAGCATATAAACTGCTACAACAATAAGCTAACATGTAGGCAGAAAACAAAAGTATTATCCTTAGTGCTGACCGTGGATATGTGTTGTCCTGTAAAATCTGATTTGTGTCCAGAGTATATCCCATCCTGTCCATATGAAAAGGTGGCAATCCTACCAATGGTCAGAGCATTCGGCCAAAATCCGCCCATATGCGGTCCAAGCCATTCTTGTCAGGATGTGTCACAGTTGAACGGGTATTACCCGGGTGTACCTACCATGTCATGAAAGTTAAGTATGTGGATGTACCTATGTGCGTGATGTACAGCATGTCGAAGGTGAAAAATGCCAGGATAGTCCTCACAACCATACAGGTACCTGACATATGTAGTGTATGCAATGTGTTCCCTTGACCATGTCACGGGCCATCAACCAAAGAAGAGATGGATGGAGTGTCAGGAATATATGTGTGTGGGGGATGGGTAATGGTATAATCCACAAAGGCGAGACTGAGTTGGATGCACAATAGGTGAACTGGAGGTGTATGAGGGAGCAGCGGGTGAATCAGAAAGAAAGACAAAGAACAAGCATACACATCCGCAATACAACCTGACAGGCCATACTGTAGAACGCATCACACAAACATATGAATATTAAAATGTGCGATACACATGCACAGAAACGTCACCAGCACATACCCACAGAATGGTCTGGATGGAACTGGCCCGTCCAAATGCAACACACCTGGATGCATAATTGAATACCCATCAACCCCTCCACAGCACACAACCCGCCCCCATACCTGAACGTCCACCAAATCTAGCCATACTCGGGCTACTAGCTTGGCACAGCCATATCTACACATAGTAACCACTACTCATATGTAGTAGGCAGTGTCACCCTAGGCAGTGTCAGGATTGCAAACTATGTATCCCTTACATGTAAAACCCTAACACATTTTCGTAAATCCAAAAGAATGGACAGTATTTGGCTTGTTCAATTTTTGAATATCCCTCATGGGATACGTATCCTGTGTAAACATCAGACTTGGTATCACAACACGATGTCCAGTCCTGTAGACACCTGGACACAAGTTGTATGTGCAGTAGTGGTGCACGAGACTGTTCAGCCTCTAGACGGTCATGCAGAACCTACTACCCAGGATCAAACACCTGCCCGTGATGCACGTCTCCCCACATGAATAATTGAGAGAATATATTGTACACATTTGCATAGTGGCACTTGGAAATAGGGTGATTAAGGTGCTGACATAAACAGGGTACCTCCTGACCCACTGTGTGAGGGGCAGTCACTGTTTGGGTAGGTGTGTCTTGACCAAGAATGATGCAATGGCAAATGTCCTGTGATTGTAGGAAATAACTATGTACCATACTTCATGTAACAGTTGCCTAAAGCAGTTATTTCTGGATATAAAATACGTAAATCATACAAGAAACAGAATAAGCAACTAAAATGCTAAAGGAATAGGCTCTCAGCTAGGAAAATACTGAATGTTCTAAACCCTGCACTGACTGTGGGTATGTGTTGGCCTAAACAATCTGGTGTCTCCAGAATATATCCCATCCTGTACATATGAAAATGTGGCAACCCTACCAATGGTCAGAGCATTCGCACAATAACTGGCCAGCCTCTTAATCACTCATAAAACCAGTGACCTTTGGAGGAAAGGTGTTGAATGAGAATGACTAATGGCAATAATTAAGAGTAATAGACGCTTTTAACTGCAGAAAATAAGTAGTAATACATATGTCTCTGAATCTGTCAACACGTTTCAAGTTAATAGTACTAATATTGTAGAAGTGTCCGTGATTGTCCCCGATTTGTCATTGCCTTGTCCCTGTTACTGTTGAAATTAGTCCCGGAGTATCACAGAGGTCCGTACACATATGTACACCAACAAAATGTCACATTTGTTGACAGTACTATTGCATACCTGTAGTGAATTCATAAGTGATGTCCAGAATAATATTCATCGTATATATGAATAAATTAAATAGTCAAATGTGAAGGGAAACACCATTGGAAACACCCCCCACCCTGTATTATATAGTGAAACCACCCCCCCACCATATATTATGTAGTGCCAACCCAATAATGTGGTCAGAGGTGCCCAAACCCCTGCGTCTGCAAACACAGGTAGAATGTTAAAATTGGGACCAACTGTGTCCATGTGCTACATCTGACATTTGAACAGGTACAGGGCAGTTCTGGTCATCAGTCAGACAAGCCTAAATCCGAACCAGTACATGAACACCCTGACAATCAAACACACATATGTGCCAGGACTATAAGCGTTGGAGTTCTGAATATCTTTGGATTGAGTAAACATGCAGCATGGGTCCAGAGCAGTAGGGAATAGGGAATGTCGCATGTGTAGTACTGCGGTTTTCCCAGCAGGAGAATGGATGCCTGCTGTGTAAGTGAAGCAGTGAGGTGTATGTTAGGGTAGCTATGAACCATGGGTATACATATAAATGAGGCAGAATACCAATAGTGTAGTGGTTAGAGCATCCACCTAACGTAAAGGCATTCCCGGTTCAAGTACGACTATAGCACATATCATTTTCTTGTGTAATGAATGCCTCTGTGCTGTAAAGCCAAAATTTAAACATATAAAGGTGAACGTGTGTTGTGCATGGGGCCGTTAACCGGATTCCATCAATCAAAGTGGTACTGTCATAATAAATAAGGCACACGTAAGCGCAAAGAAGTGGCAGTAAACATATGTAACTCACAATAAGGAGATGCAAGTGCACCTGCGTGGGTGTAAGCAGCTCCCAGCATAGTAAATGTATGTTGTTTTGTACAGATGTAACTTTATATATATATATATATATATATATATATATATATATATATATATATATATATAGATAGATAGATGTGTGTATAGATAAATATCCACAGACATTAAATAAAGAAATATGAAATTATATATATATATATATATATATATATATATATATATATATATATATATATAGAATGAACGCTGAAAGAAGAAAGCATACACAAGGGTTGTGAAGGGAATCTAGAGCAACTAAGGTATTATATAGTGCTTGCAGCGTATGTCAGATAAAGCTGCACAAGAGTGAGTAGAGCACCGCTATTCACACCAGTGGCAGGGTTATACCAGTGGCCATAATATTGTTGAAGTGCTATGTCAACATTGCACACAGATGGAATGTAGTTCATGTTGCGACTTGTAACCCACAAAATGTTCGTAATCCATAACACCAGGAAAGGCACGTATGTGCAATTATAAATGGAGAGAGACCCTGTGAATACACGAGGCGTTACAAAATGTGTGCAGGGCCCCTAATGTTCTGGAGAGGGCAATGTGTAAAGGTGTGTCATGGCTGCAATATCAGGTGGATAATGGCTGTTACGCTTGGAAACTCAACACGGGTGGGCTGGAGAAACTATGGCTATGCGATTATGGAAACAGGAGTGCCATGGTTGGTTGCGCCGGTTGCAATGGAGCGGACTGTGTAGGTCAGCTAGTACGTAGGTGAGATTCCCGATTAGCATGGACGTCCATATTTATGAATCAGAATGTAACAAAGTCCAACTAAACACTTCCAGAACTAGTGATATTAGGTGGACAGTTGGTGGAATACAGGTAATGACTGATGACAACATGTATGAGTCATAAACTGCATGTACCTCGACAAACGTGAATGAATACATATGCCCTGTGACTGTCAATGTGTCAGGTTAATAGAACCAATCATCTAAATGTGTCCCTCAGGGTGTTATGCAGTGTCCTTGATACAATGTTCATTCTCCCCCACTGGTATGTGAGGTCTGCTAGTGATGGAAAGCGCATATTCCGGTGACCACCTTAGGTAGATGATAGCATAATAGATTTGGATTACCACCTGTTTGCCTTTGTAAGGGACACATCACTCTGGGCAGTTGTGTCCTGCAAAATGAATGTTACGGCACATGGCCTGTGAATTGGGGAAAGGAGGTCATATATTGTGTGTAGTGGTGTCATAAAATGATTTTGTTGTATCACAAACAGCTACATGTTATAGGAAACAGTATTAGCAACTATAATGCTACATGAATAACCTTAACGTATGCAAACCGGTGAAGTAGTCAGTTTACTACTGGCTGTGGGTATGTGTTGTCTTGCCAAATGTGACAACTCTACATATAGGTCCTATAGGGCTGCCACCATTCTGAATGGCCAAAGTGGGACCTGCTCTGTAGAAATATCAGACGTACCAGGGCAGAGCATACCTACAGCCATGCATAGTACAGAAATATACATATTAGCACAAATCAAAGCTTAGTCTAGCAGCAGTCAAGTTGCTTATGCTACTTCACATAACATATCGACATGTCATGTATACAATAACCATTATATGCAACTATTACAGACATGTAGAATATAATAATGTCCTCTAATCAGGACAGTTGCAATGGCTAAAGTATTCTCGCATGACACATATGCCTAATGAGGGACTGTCCCATGCAAAGTGGGAAAGGTGTTACTCTTAGAGTCTCACGTCGTCTCATCTATAAGGTGGAAAACCTACAATAGGTATGCGGTAGCATGACCCGGCAGAGAGATGCATTTCCCAAAAAACATTTACATGTCAACATTGCAGAGTATCGGTTCCCATGTATCAGCCAGATGGGAGCAAATTGTATGAGGAACACGCATATAATATGATTATGTCACTGGACAGGCCGCCGAATCCGTACAGTCGAACACCTGCCTTCGCCTAATGGTTAGACATACCTGATGCTGTAATTATCTAGTCCAATGTAATAGGCATCACAAGGGATTGCGCCCACCCAGCGTGAGTGACAAATGTAAGCACTAATGTCGGTGCATGTGCAAGTGAGTGAGCGAGTGGGTGTAAGCGTGTTTGTCTACCAGTATGCCAGTATTGCACTGTTAAAGAAATGTGGAGTCTAAACAAGTATAAGGAGCTGTAACCAGAGGTCAGCAGTGCTTAACACCATGCAAACCCATGCACAACCGCTCCCACCTGCTGGAATGTGCCTTACCCACTCCGTATCCAAAGGTGTCATTCTTCCACAAACAAAGAACCGTCCTTTGTACGTGTTGGTAGCAATACCCTGCACACACATCTCATGTGACTTACCAATACACCATGGCATATGTACAGACAATAGACAGTACCACACACATACCATGCAGCACAGTCATCCAACAGTATAGCAATGTACTGGCAGATATGTCTGGACCACTGGTGTTTGCAGACCTGGCCGTCCTGTGTTTCAGTGTGTGAGCATGCCCAGTATGACTGTTACGCATGTTGTCAACTTACATTACCGTCATACCTTCATGTGTTTGAGCATGCCAAGTATGGTCAACTGGATTACATGTGTCACATGTCCAGATAGTCAGTACTGTGGTGCTGACCCCTGCGTTGTACACTGACAGGTGGCATGCTGTGTCTGCAGGGTAGCTAATGGTCATGTGGCATTGACTGTTGCTACATTTCTGCACAGCATGGGGGGACATCCAACTGTATCCAGAGTCCTACACAGCACCAGGGGTGGCGCACATGACTATCACATGTGTACGTTGGAAGGGGGGCACAATTGACAGTTGTACACATTTGCTACTACTGTACTGCTATGCCAGGTACTCCATTTCAGTGTGTGGACCTACCTAAATTGCTGGTTTGAGGCATACTAGTGTATGTCATATCCTAGCTTTAATTACCAGCATAGTGGTTTCAGACGTCCTAGCCTTCACAACCTACATACAACTGCCTGGCCTGCTGTAGTCTGTGTGTGTGTCTGTGGGGGTTGGGGTCATTCATTAGGCATATCCAGAGGCCATTGCATAGCATTTGTCTGTATTGGTCTACACCTGTCCAACTGTATGAGACTTGTGTGTGCTGTATGGACACACATGATGTTCAGCCCATAACCTGCAGTGGTTTAGGACACCCTGTGTACTACTGGCTATTTTTGTGACCCCGGTATGTGCTACAGATGTTATGGTGCCACTATGGATGTGTTCTGTCTGCTGCCTTAACAGTTGGCCACCAAATTCCCTTGTATGCTCACATCCATACCATAGCAACGGGTAAATACACATTCTAATACAACTACCAAGTGGTAGGTCGATTGACTTACCTTGGGGGTGTTCCAGACCTGAGAATGGTGCTGGAGGGCTTCCTATGTTGGATGCACACAGTATACCTCCTATACATGGCTGAGAACAGGTAGTGTCATGTTTAGCATCCATTGTACTGTCTATGCGAGTCAGAAAGGGTGAAATCCCTGAGTACCTACTGTGTCAGTGCATATGACATGTGTTGCCTCTTTGCCAAGGGCAAGTCATACTGTGCACGGCCCTTTCACCTACTGGGCCCAGCTCAGGTAGTTCCTCCTCTAAGTCACACTGCCTGTACAGGCCTTGGCACAGGTGGGGGGCTGTGTGGCCCTGCCCCATGCTGTTCCTGCTGCAACTGTTACCGCAGGATCAGATTGTGTAGCATAGCACATACCATAACAATTTGGGTGCATGTAGCTGGTGAATACTGCATGGCTCCACCGGATGTGTTCAGACACCAGAACCATGACCTGAGCATCCCAAACACATGCTCAATTATATGTCTTGCCTGTGTGTCTGCCCCATTATGCTGTGGTTGTTCAGGTGTGTGTGCATTGCTGATGGGTGTCATCAGCCACGACTCCAGTGGTTACCCAGCATCCCCCACTAGGAGACTGTAGGGGATGTCCATATTGGCAAAGGTGTGGTACAGCTGCATCAGATGCCATATATTGGAATCATCATAGCTTCCAGGGCAGACAGCACACACATTCAGTTTAATGCCCTGGCCATCGTCTACGGCCTAGCTGTTGGAGGGTATGCTCCTGCAGTTAATGTACACCCTATCCCACTCACCGGGTGGTGCTTTGATGCATACGTGCGTGCAGGCTATAGCACCCAGTACCCCAGGGTAGTCAGCCATTTGGTTGAAGAGACGCATATTGCTGGTCAACAAATCACGTGTGTTGAGGACATGTATGTGCTCACTGGCATGTGGTGACATGGTGTCTGTGAACTGGTGCAATACTCTGGATGCAGATGCCTGTGAGATCCCCATGATATCCCCAGTTGTGCTTTGGGAGGTACCTGTGGCTAGTGTACCTAGGCCAACACATACTCTGGTAACCACTGAGATGGGTTTCCCTCGGCCTGTTCGATGTGTCAGGTGTGGCCGGCACAGCTCAACAAGCTGCTGTAGGAGGTCTTTGTCCAACCCATAGTGCTCCACTATCTCCAGCTCATGTAGCCCCTGGTAAGTTACCCTGGATCTGTAAAGTCTTATGTCACCTCACTAAGGGTTGTTCGGCAGCATTCACATCCTTACCACCCTCAGCCTCCTGCACATGTTGGTCTATGTTGCCTGCTGCAGCCCTTCTCATTTGGTTGGACTGTGTTGAGAAATGCCCGCGCATGTATACACCGGTGGTGTACAGTGTGGAAGAAACCTGTATGAATGGTGCTTGCTCACATAACCGTAGTGTTCTGGGGTGGGCTGGCCATGTAATCTACTGACTGTGCTGATTATCACCTGTTTGTGCAGCCTGTTCACGTTGACTACTCCACTACTGCTATTGTCCCTTCCAATTTCACCAGGCAGGTATAGACACACCCCTAGCTTAGGCGTGCTAAGGCAGGAGCAATCCCAAGGCACAGGTCTCCAGTGTATGTACAGTATGCCTGACCCCCCATCCCATGCTTTCACCTATAGTCAAGCCCTGCACCCGGCTATCTACACACATACACTCCTGGGATCTGCATCACACCCTGGGGATAATCGGGATTCACTATTGTCAACCTCATTTGCATAGTATAGTCTTCTAATGCATAGTTATATGACCCATACTGACCCTCCAATTTAATAACCACTGCTTACTGTTGCTCAGATCCATACACAACTGGTTAAAGGTGCCTTACTATCACCGTATTCAATGTCCCTTGGTCTTCCCAGCAACAAAATAACCGGTGTCTACACGACTAGAACCCAGGACCCTGCACACCACAGAAGATGTGCTATACCAGTACGCCATGGCATATATACATACATCTGAGGTGATCGCATACAGATCATCCAGTACAAACATTCAATAGTGCTAATGACCACATACATATATGTATATATCTACGTCTATCTATCTATCTATATCTATATCTATATCTATGTATATTATATATATATATATATATATATATATATATATATATATATATATATATATATATATATACATACACACACACTCATATACATATACACACACATACGTAGATATTGCCGTTATATCACAATAACGGACCACATGACACCAATGCATTAGACAAGAATGAAAAGGAAACCACATGTGCCACCTGTATTATGTAGTGGTATTACTATCAAGGCAAGTGTGTTTTGTTGCATCACATGGGTCAGACTGTATTAAGGGTAAGAGTAGGGCTGCTGACATTTACTCACCAGACCTATTGGCAAATTTATTTGTTGAAAACCCAGTGTCTTGGGCAATTATGAGATTTGTGGACACTATATGGGAAAGCAACAAAATGCACTCAACACATCCTGAAGCTAGCCACCCACAGATACCATCACATAGGGTATGACTACCAAACACACACACCTGTCATGCCTTGGAATCGAGCACCTACCTGTCTAATGTATCACACTACAGCATTACGTAGTTACAGAATGTGCTACCGAGGTTACTGGATCACAGCACTCCCAGAGGCATACTTCTAGGTGGGTGACATCATCAGTAAAGGCAAAGATGCTGATAGGGATTGTATGGAGAGTGAGCAGTTTAAAAGCATTACTCTGTCCCCAGGCAGGTGAAACACAAACACACACAGCAGGGCTGGGATTAGAACATAGACCTGACTACCTTATCACACTACAGCATTAGGCAGTTATAAAATGCGCTACTGAGATTACTGGATCACAGGACTCCCAGAGGCATACTTCTAGGTGGGTGACATCATCAGCAAAGGCAAGAATGCCGATAGGGATTGAATGGAGAATGAGCACTCTAAAAGCATTACTCTGTCCCCAGGCAGCTGGAAGCACACACACACGGCAGGGCTGGGATTAGAACATAGACCTGACTACCTTATCACACTACAGCATTATGCAGTTCCAGAATGCGTGACCAAGATTATTGGATCCCAGCACTCCCAGCGGCATACTTCTAAGTGGGTGACATCATCAGCAAAGGCAAAGACGCCGATAGGGATTGCATGGAGAGTGAGCAGTTTCAAAGCATTTCTCTGTCTCCAGGCAGCTGGAAACACATACACATGGCAGGGCTGGGATTAGAACATAGACCTGACTACCTTATCACACTACAGCATTACGCAGTTACAAAATGCGCTACCGAGGTTACTGGATCACAGCACTCCCATAGGCATACTTCTAGGTGGGTGACATCATCAGCAAAGGCAAAGACGCCAATAGGGATTGTATGGAGAGTGAGCAGTTTTAAAGCATTACTCTGTCTCCAGGCAGCTCGAAACACACACATATGGCAGGGCTGGGATTAGAACATAGACCTGACTACCTTATCACACTACAGCATTACGCAGTTACAAAATGCACTACCGAGGTTACTGGATCACAGCACTCCCATAGGCTTACTTCTAGGTGGGTGACATCATCAGCAAATGCAAAGACGCCGATAGGGATTGTATGGAGAGTGAGCAGTCTAAAAGCATTACTCTGTCTCCAGGCAGCTGGAAACACACACGCATGGCAGGGCTGGGATTAGAACATAGACCTGACTACCTTATCACACTACAGCATTACGCAGTTACAAAATGCGCTACCGAGGTTACTGGATCACAACACTCCCATAGGCATACTTCTAGGTGGGTGACATCATAAGCAAAGGCAAAGACGCCAATAGGGATTGTATGGAGAGTGAGCAGTTTTAAAGCATTACTCTGTCCCCAGGCAGCTGGAAACACACACACACACACGGCAGGACTGGGATTAGAACATAGACCTAACTACCTTATCACACTACAGCATTGCGCAGTTACAGAACACGCTACCGAGATTACTGGATCACAACATTCTCAGAGGTATACTTCTAGGTGGGTGACATCATCAGCAAAGGCAAAGACGCCGATAGGGATTGTATGGAGAGTGAGCAGTCTAAAAGCATTACTCTGTCCCCAGGCAGCTGGAAACACTCACACACACACGGCAGGGCTGGGATTAGAACATAGACCTAACTACCTTATCACACTACAGCATTATGTAGTTACAGAACATGCTACCGAGATTACTGGATCACCACACTCCCAGAGGCATACTTCTAGGTGGGTGACATCATCGGGAAAGGCACAGACGCCGATAGGGATTGTATGGAGAGTGAGCAGTCTAAAAGCATTACTCTGTCCCCATGCAGCTGGAAACACATACACAGCAGGGCTGGGATTAAAACATAGACCTGACTACCTTATCACACTACAGCATTACACAGTTACAGAATGCGCTACTGAGATTACTGGGTTACAGCACTCCCAGAGGCATACTTCTAGGTGGGTGACATCATCAGCAAAGGCAAAGGCACCGATAGGGATTGTATGGAGTGTGATCAGTCTAAAAGCATATTACTGTCCCAAGGCAGACGGAGACAAACACACGGCAGTGGTGTGAGCAGGACAACTGGCTATCTATGGAGCACTATTACAACACTACATAGATATGAGACACGCCACAGACAGTACACCTTTCAAGACAGTCAATGTGACCTTCTAAGAATGCAGACATTGACATGGATGCAGGCAGTTACAGTGTACATACCTGTGAACCAGTGTGTTAAATATAGGAATCCATCCTGAAGTGGGGTATTGCCATCTGTTGCCTGGATGACCACTATTGCTATACAGGATAACAAGGCTCATGCCCACACACAGAGGCACACAACCGACACAAGGTGTCACTGGGCATGCTCACACACTTAGTAGCACACGTCAGTTTAAAATGCACTATGTGTCCATCTACACAACGGCGTACTGGGCATGCTCACACACTTAGTAGTGAAGGGCTGTCTTGTATGCACACAGATTCTAAACACGGAAGGGCACAGTGTGTCAATAGTCATCATTGTTAGCATGAATGCTGCACTACATATGTCTGGCACCGGTCTTCTACACAACGTCTGCTGCTTCCCATCACCTTAGCTGTACCAATCTAAACCTGGCATACTAATACCACCAGTGGTGTTGTCCTGGCAGGAGTGGGTACTTCGCACATGTAGTACCATACATAGACGAAGAACCTGAGACCAGGTAAACACCCTGACACCTACAGGACAACTGCATTGTATGTGTATGCTAAATAGTGCTAGATGTGTAGCGTTCGTAATCATAGCTGCCAATCTAGATCCAACAATGGGGAATACTGACATCTATGCAGTGAGAAACACCTAGCATAAGGCTCAGTTGTGCACAATAGCACTACCACTGTATACCTCAGATACAGACATGTGGGCCATAAGACCGTTACGGACCACTCCAGGTGTTAGTGTCCCCACATATATGAAGGCCACTCACATGTACTGATCAGTACACTCTCAAAAGCCATCACAGATGTGTCAGGTGCAGATCACAGTGGTAAATGCCGCACTCTAGTATGTAGCCCTCACACATCACCATGTCCTTGGACCAGCAACACACATCCATAAATTAGTACAACACCATGTTACTCATGACCAGTGGAATATACCTAGCTCTACAGCAACTGTGCAGACTACCCATGTACTGACAGGGTTCCATCATGTGTTATGCAATGCACTGATACCATTATTCATAACCAGGTTGGCTGTACACATAACAGGAGCCCTGGGTCTTATACAGCTGTAACAGATAACTGTTGCTGTACACCAGACAACACACTCATGTTTGGATGTGACATACATGTAACTGCCATGGATATGTACATGCCCCACACACACACAACACATATGTACATAGCATAGCTATTGCTGTCCTTTGTGCAGACACATGGCTACAGCGATTACATGCATGCACATGGAAGGTAGGTCCATGGCTGTTGAATGCTAACAGTACATAAGGTAACAATGTTGACTTTGTTAACATTCCCTCTGTACTGGTTACCCATGACAACTATCATATCATACAACAGTCCATGTGTCATGTATGTCATCACACATGTTCACCAATTGCAATGCATACAAACGTGGCTACATGATAGGAATGGAGGACCTATACACATGTACATGTAGTGGTGTGCATTCAGCTACCATGCATGAGCAGTAGCTGATGTTTGCAGTTCATCTGTGTCTTACTACAACATGCAGTTGCAATGCAGCCCCATCATTGACACCTGTATATGCTGAAATACTGACAGTATGGTAAGATGTACATCAGGTATGGATGGATGTGTGTACATAAAGTGGTGGGCCACCTTTGCAGATGAATGTTTGCTCAAGACAACTCACAGGTGTGTCACAAGCCATCCTACCATAATATGTGCAAACAGTAAGCTATGTTTCCGATAATTGAAGGTGAAGACATACAACCTACACAGTGGTCAGGGTGTCACTGACTGTATATCACTTGACACCTGTAACACTTAAGTCCTCCTGTGTGCATATAGCAGCACAATTGCCGAATGTAGCGTTGGTACACATTGTAATGCAGGCAATACTGCTGCATGTCTGTCAGACGTATCATAAGATAGCAGGTGTTTGATTCACAGCACTGCCATGTATGTTTGCTTGTGTGACCATATATGCCACACATGGTGGGGAATACATCCTAATTGTTACACACCCCTGTACACTGTTGTAGAGATCTGTACATACTGCAGTGTAGAAAGCAAGACATAGGCAGGGGTGGTGTGTGTATCACACACATGTTAGCTATCTGTATGTGCATGACATTTGTGGACTCCAGTGTGTGTGTGTGTGTGTGTGTGTGTGTGTGTGTGTGTGTGTGTGTGTGTGTGTGTGTGTGTGTGTGTGTGTGTGTTTATGTATGTATGGCTGTCTGGTGCATGGAGTGAGGATGTATGCTACCATTGAGAACAGATAGGGCCCCTAACCCCTCAAAGTGATGCAATCTGCAACCCTGTTGATGCCGTCAGTCTTAGGCATTACTGACTACCTGTACATGTTCATTCTCTGTGTCGCATCATGTGGGTGCACAGTACTGTAATGGTGATTACCACATAGGCAGGGGTCCTCACCTCAACACTATCAAGTGTGTGTTATAGTGTCGTTGACCCCGTGAGTGTGGGCGTGTTACTGTGTGTGTCTGTGTATGTCTGTGTGTGTTCTCATCCTGTAATGAGAAAGTGTATTTCTGCTACACAGAGAGGCCATGCTATCCACTGGCCCCTACCCTTGACATCAGCTAGACCGCTGTGTAAACCCCCCGCACCATGTAGCTGTTCCTGTGATGTCACCCGGTATGGATGTCACATCTCTAGCCACTGTAGCCTAGTACACAGCTCACATGCTCCTGGATCAGTAGATGTGTAGAGATCTATGGAATGTCAGCCTTTCTAACAGTAAGGTTGTGGCTACGTATAGCATGCTGGTATTGCCATCCATGCCTGTGAGTACTCCACATTTACACATGTGAAACTGCAAACACTGGTACTTAATGGCACGTGCAATTAGACCTTAAGGAGGGAAGCGGGGCATCATTACCAACATGCTTTTACTGTTGTTACCAAGACACATACTGTGTACATAAAACAATGCATTCTAACTGCAAACACTGTTACGTAATGGCAAATGCAGTCAGACCTTAAGGGGGAACGCAGGGCATCATTTCCAACATGCTGTTACTGTTGTTACCAAGACACATACTGTGAACATAAAACAATGCATTCTAATCCTGTACTACATGGTATGTCTGCTGCGTGTCAACAGTACACAACAATTGTAATATACACCTATCTCACTATTCTGTTCACCCTGTGCATCAGACCATATGAGCATGTCCCTGCACCAATGGTGTGGATGACAGGGATGCGGCACAGGCATCATCATATGCACAGGGTGATAATGTTTGCCAAGGGCCTAGGCTGCACCAGTGGATGACATCATGTGTGTGGGTTAGGGCTTGTGATCTAATTGGACATGTGTGGTTATTATGCATGTGTGTGTTGTGGTGCCCTGCAGATGTTTCTGGTGTGTGCATGTATGAGTGCACACATTTCTGCCATGTATCCGGCCTACACAGGGGTATTATTGACAGCTCCAGATTGTACAGACCAGGATTTTCAGCTCACTGTGTCCGGCCATGGCCACGTAACCTGAGCCTGCCAGGGGTTGCACGGGCACTACCAGACAGAGGTACAGATTGGGTACTGTCCGATGACACATGTCCACTGGAACTGTGTCCTCACTGGGACCATCCAGGGCCACGTCCACGTGGCCTGCTGTGTCCTGGTGTGGACAGTGCAGCACCAGCTGCACTGCTGCTGCTACCAGCACTATGGGAGTAGGCATGTGAGGTAGCTCGTTCGCATTGACCTGCACCAGGTGATGTAGCTGGCCTACGTCCACGTGGCCTATGCCTCACTCCTACCAGATGTTCCAGCACAGACAGCTCATGCTCACAGATTGCCATGCCATGGTCAAGGATTCCAACAATGTCACCCAATCGCCTGTCCAAAATGTCAGCAATCTGCTGTTGAGCATTTGCCAATGCCTGGATGTTTTTGTTTAAAGAATGGATAGCAGCCCTCTGAAGCCTCTGCCCTTCTCTGCTCTGCCATTCAGCACATGCCTGTGCTACCATTACAGTCTGAAACATGTGTCTGGTGACACCAGCTGCTGCGCTCTGTCGTGCAGGTGCATGTCGGCCAGAGGTCCTTCTATGAGCAGCACTGGCCACATGCATGTGTGGCACATCTGCAGTCATTTCACTGACACCATGGTGTGAAGACACACCTTCTGTAGCCACCACACATTCCTGTTCCAAGCTAACACACGTTAACTGTCCTTCCTCTATGGCCACTGGTGATGGGGTATGTGTTGGCATGAGAACTGTGTGCGGGGAAGAGGGGGGTATAGGTGGGATGGCAACCAATGGCACAGATTCAGCCCCTGACAACCCTGCCTGTACCTCAAGCATATGTTCATCAGTGCTAGAGTCTGTGGGGACACTAACATCAGATGGACCACAGGAGGGCAACGCACCTACATCACCTGTGAAGGCAAACAAAGACTCTACATTACAATAGAGACACACACACAGACACACACACACACAGACAACCATGCATGTGATATGACAGAAGGCATGCAGCATGCATGTGATACAGCAGACGGCATGCAGCTCAGACATTAATAGTGTTAGATTACATCCCTGGGTTGTACACAATAGCAAGCATGTGTCATAGCAGAAGCCATGCATTTCACACAATCATGGTAGTAAGCATGCATCCCTGTGATACACCATGTGGACCAGCAAAGGTTAACAGTACACATGGCTGATGTGAGGCATATGTCCTTGACATTAGCATGTAGTATGACATGTAATCTGCTGATGTGTGCAGTGACATGCATACATGTTTGACACAATGGTGTCCTGACACATGTACAGCGGTGAAATGGTGTCACATTGCAGTGTTGTCTGTATGCCCTACAGGTAGAATGCACTTTTAGCAGATGTGCATGACCATTGCAGGAAGTATGAGGTGTCTATATTGCTATACAGTGTGAAGTCCAGACACAGTGCCATTGCATGGAATCATGAGGTGTCTCTATTGCTATACAGTGTGGAATACACATACAGTGCATAGCCATGACTGCGTGCATACACAATACATACATACTGTGGATTGTGACCCATGTCGCTGAGGTGTATACACACTAAACCATGCTGTGTCATGTGTGACAGGTCACCGGAAGACATACGGATGACACCCCTGCACAACTGCTAACATTTCTTAGCTGCCTGGCAACCATGTCCACACATGGCAGACTGGTCAATACACCATGTCCCACATGACATTTATGTACCACACACACGAGGTACACGGCTGACAGTGATGTCCAACAGCAGCAAGGGAAATGTACGGTATCTCTGTCCTGATGTGGTGTCTGTGTATGTATGTGGAAGCTGTACAGGTGACTATCTTCATGCTGTGACACAGTCATGATGTTCAACACATCTTATGTGGTCAAATTAAGTGACACCTCCACAAGCTGTGCACAGGCTGTTAGGATGTCCAGTGTTCCACATCTACTATATAACCATTCAAAAAAGGCTATAGTTGGACCATGTGTAGACAATGTGCAACAGGGTGTACACACATACACATCACATCTACTGTGTGTTACTACATGTCTCTGACCATCCTCCATGGCCATGTGTGAACATGTGTTGGCCAAATGTGTGTGATGGCCGTCTATGTCACATGTCTGTTGTCCCATATGACATACATCCATAGATGTCAGATACTCCAGTGTCCACAGGGTTTTACAGACAAAGAGTTCTATGTTTGGTATGTGGGGTATGTTTTATGGGATAGTGTGACAATGTTGCAGCCGGACCATTACATGTCTTGGACATGTCAGATGGCACATCACAATGTCTGCACTCATTGCAGGGGCACATTCCACAATGGTGAATCATGTGAGCTGCCCATATCCCAGCTCACTGTATAGTACTGTTTGTGTACCTCACATGTGTTGTTCTGATGTATAGTGCATTTTCCTAAATTGAACAACACCTCCACCATTGTATGCACAGCTGTCCACACATCTAGCAATGACAGTTACTGTAGTTTCATGTTGGTGTTTCATTTGGTTTGTTTATATTGCACATGGGTAGCCAGTGTGACTTATGAAAGCTGCGACCTGTATATCACGACTGGGCCATACATTATGTGTACATGTGTTAACTGGCCACATGGCAAATAGATCTGTGCATTCACATGCCTGATACTGACTCACCTGCAATGGTCTGCTGTCTCTGTGGCACACCAGAGGTACCTATATAGGGGTGACACAGCAGTTTGATCATTATCCATGACTATGTGACAGCTACAGGGTGCACTGTGCATGTTAACACATTTGCCAGTACAATAGCATATACTATGGAGTATGCACATGTGTGCATACACAGGATAGCATACTATCGTATGCGGCATGTGTGTAAACATACCTTGCATATGATATTACATTACATAGTGTACAGTGACACATGCAACTAAATGGGATATAATATTTATATGTGCAGTAGTGACTTACCAGGCAACTCCAGGCTCTGTGGTTGGGAGATACCCACCTCCATGTTGGCAGCTAGAGTTTGTGGATGCTGTTCTGATGGGGTCCCCAGGCTGGCCAGTAGCTCCTCAGTAGGTGTGAGTGGGGGCTGGGTTTGTGGCACACCACCTGTTCTACCTTGTTCCCTGGCGATTGCATTGACATGCTGTTTTGCATGTCGGATCAGGTCCGTGCAGTGTCTGTGCACCTGCTGGTAGGTGCGGTTAGGGCCACCCACATCATTAACCCTCCTGCGAAGTTCCTGCCACAGATCATCACACTGCTGGGCATGCTGTGGCACATGGCTGAACAGTACCACATAGTTATCCTGGAGGTATGGTATGAGGGCATCATCCTCCAAGTGGCTATATGCCAGCAGTCATGATCAAGGCATTATCTGGAAGACATAATGATGGAGACAGGTCACAGCATCTCAGAGATGCACAGAGATACAGCTGCACATACATGTGTATTACATTTAGTACTTATGAACAGTTGTCTTTGCAAATCATCATGACACTGACATGACTGACATGTTTGTTTCACACACATGTAACACCTGATGGGGATTGGATATTATCACAATATATGTGTGTCACCTTATTAAATTGCTCATACTCCATGTGAAAGCTGTCTTGATGTGGGCATGTCTGTTTGCCTGTACTGGTGTCCTTACCTATCAGCACATGCCTGGATGTGTGCACATTAATGCTGTTGACCTTGATGCTGTGTATATGTTACATATCATCACATACACTTCCTTAATGGACATGAGCAGTGGCAATGCAGACATGCACATGGAAACCTTTACATGCATGTGTTTTGCCGTATACTTCTACACGGGACAGTACAACAGTTCAACATCCTGCCACGTATCGCCTGTGTTGCACATGTGATACACATGGGACAATGGCTAGCCAGATGGTATTCGCAGGGATGGTTATCAACTATAGCATGTACGGCCAAGATCATGTAGTAGTGTGTATGCCCTGGGCCATGTATGGTAATAGGATGTAAGGTTTTCTAGCTGTATCTGACAGCCATGTTCTTGTCGACAGGTGAATCAGTGCCACATTACTGATCTGGACAGTTAATGATACATGCGGTCATCGCACCATGTATGACAGAGATGACATGTGCAGCTTTGCTGGACAGGGTTGCATGGTATGCAGGAGTATATAACATGTATGGCACAGGGATCTGTCCAGCATGTGGTGACCCTTGTACTAGGAAGGTGGCTGTCCAAGACATATGTCTTTCATATCAGGATATGTACGTGTAGTATGTCCAACATCACAGTGTTGCACATGTCTTTATGCAGGGTAGGCAGCATGCTGCATAGTGGAGATGAGGATTGTGATGGCTGGTGTTGCCCATCCAAGCATGGCCAATACCCCTTAAAGGTGATATGTGATCCGATATTGGTCACTTGAGTGCTGAGTATGGCTGTCCAATGATCTCTATGCTCATGGATGGCACCCTGTCATGACTTAGGTTGCCTCTTATGACTACCTAATAGGTCTGGTGATGTCACTAGCTCAGTGAGGTAAACTGCACAGCACCATCCCTTACACACAGTGTCTATAATGTTGACCGCTGCCTAGGTGGTAGTTAATGGGTACAGGGTTATTAACATAGCGGTGATAATGCGATAAGCAGCTGTCAGATTGTGCACATATGTCACGCACCTCACCCACAAAGCCCATTCTGTATGTTGTCCACAACACTGAGTCAGCTATTGCTCCTAGGTCATGGCCATTCACATACTCACATATGCAGATGCCTCCCATTTGTTTGTGTGGTATGGGCTATAATGACAGGGAGTACAAAACATTAACCCTGTTTTACTGTAGCTGCCACTGGTGTGATATGCACATGTCACTCAAACAGCTTTTGTAGTGTTGCTTCTGTGAGCAGGCCACTGGTAGAACACTCCTGTGACATACGAAGGTACATGTAGAATACTGAGTGTAGGTGGAACACAGTATGGGTGATGATGTCCTATGACCTGTCACAGGTATGCTATGCAGTGTGAATTCATCCGTACTGTCATCTACATCTGTACTGCTAACAACATCTACGTTGATTAAGGTTCATAGACTTTCAGACCATACTCAGCAGGGTAATAGTGCAGTGTCTCCCATTATGAGTGGCGTCTCCACTTTGTGGGTTGTGATAACTGTTAGTGTGATCCATTCAGTATTTTCACAGACTTCCATGAACCTATGTTTTACATGGAAGTGTATGTGTAGAGCAAACTGTTTTGACATATGTGTATTATATGACCAGGGATTTGAACAGGTCACATACAGCCTGAGTGCACCTTGTACCATCATAGTTATGTTTACAGGGGCTCTGTAGTGTTCATGGATATGTGATTGTGTTCCTGTTGGGGGGGCAGTGCGTTTATGTTATCCAACACCCTATCTGTATTGCTTATTCATGCTCAGCACTTGTTCAGAACATGTAAGCACTTCATGAGCTACTAAGTACTATAGCACTCAATCCTACTCATTTCCTACAGGTAAACACTGTTTGTCCTTATATTTTCAGCATGCTTACAGTACAACAGCTGTTGTACACACTTACCTCACATATCTTGTGAGAAATGGTTGAATATACAGGCATGTCCAAATGTCAATTACCAGTGTTATTGCCTGTCTATATGATGAATATGGGCAACCTGAGGCAATATAGCAATTGTCTCATGTACACAGTCAATGCTCTCCTCCTAACATACAACACTACAGCCTGTGGGAGATGCACATATGTAGCCATGCTGGAGGTAATGCTCTCGCCAACCCAGACTTAACCTGACAATCATGTGGGGATGTTAAACATTTGCAGCACACCCCACTCATCACATAGTCTCACTAGATCTCCACTACCACAGGCCACACATAGTAAGACTACAACATTTGAAGAGCCTCTCCATACTACTCTGTGTAGGCAACAGAGGCAGCCCCCATCACCAAACACAACACCAATTACTTATAGCCCACAGACTCATGTGTGCCCATCAACTACAGCCAATAGGGTGTTATAACATACCCAACACACTACTCATAGGTGACTCTGTAGGCAGTCACACTGATGTCCCACTCAGCAGGCTAAACAAGGCAATAGTCACTGTCATCTGGCTGTCGGGTAACAGGATCCACAACATAACCTATGCACTCAGGTCACTCCTCCACAGGTACAATATGACTGTCATTCTCCACGTTAGTGTGAATGCCCTGAGATGTAACCTGGACTACATGTACAGGTACATGCAATAGCTCTCCGATCTTGTAGCCCAGGCAGGTATCACCCAAGCCCTGAGAAGCATTCTGCATTAGCCCAGACTGATGACACAGTACAACAACAGAATTATTCACTTCAACAGTTGCCTATGCTTCTGGTGTCATTCCAAGGGTATCCAGTATCTGTCTGCTTTGAATGACATGGTCGACAAACCACAATGCTTTGGCACAGATGACCTGCACCTGTCAGCCCTGGGATTATGGATAAAATCTAAGGCTGTTGCTGCTCCTATACTGCCTGTTTTAGACACATTTCAAATAACATATTCACCACCAGAACAGGTACAGGCAAGCAAAACCTGAGGGTAATGTTACTCAATGCTTGACATCTTCATCTCAAATGCTCTCAGCCAAGGCACTCCTTATAATGGACCACTTTGATATCTCTGCAGTGACTGTGACCTGCTTCAAGGCTCCGGAGAGCACCCCTGCACTGACAGGCTATTACGCAGGCCACACCTTTCAGTCATGTAACCAGGACCGGAACACCCACGGCGGAGGTGTGTCTATATTTCACAAGGATGTACACACCTCCATGCTGGTTGCTTAGCACAATGCATCAGAGGTAATCCAAGTGCAACTAACTGTGGCCAGAACTGCTATACAAATTGTAGCTTGCTACGGATTCCACACCATACCCCACGGTTAATGGCCCTCATTTCTTGGTGTACTGGAAAGTAGGGTTCAAACAGGAACTACTGATGTGAGACTGACACTACCCCACACTTAACTGTGATACCTACTCATGTACCGACACATTAGGCCAACACTTTCAGGGATTCATAAACTTCAATTGGCTAGATCAACCTATACACACCACCACCAAGGCCAACAATATCCTAGACCGGGACATTACCAACATGTGTGACTGGTGTTCCACACCTGGTGTTATCTCCTCGTTGGTCAGTTCCGAACGTATGCTAATCACCCTTGTTATCCACCTACCGGCACCACACCCTTCACGGAAAATGCAGCCAACTTCAGGCTTCATATGACAGAAGTAGTAAACACCATGGCACCTATGCAGATGGATAATATAGTTACAAACGTTGAAACATTCACAACTGCACTTCATTAGCACTTACATGACTGCATGGATCATGCTATCCCAAACAGAGCCATGACGGTACCCACCAGATAACGGATGCCACTCTGGGGGTCCACTGCCATGGACATAATGTACAACAGAAGGAGGTGACTGTTGCAAAGTAGGGTACACTCCCATGGGTGGGGTAGCTCCCTGGTCAGCCTCAGTAGGAATCTGGGATCCCTTATCCCTTATTACATCCACCAAAGCTAGCTACATAGACATTATTGCAACACATTCCAAGGACTACCACTAAGCGTTATGGAGGTATGTCACTACTCTCGATGGCAATACCCACATCTGCTCTGACATACAATGGTTAGGCAGAAACATTACAGAACCGACTGACATTGGCAACATCCTGGCAGTTAACTTTACACCCCTCTCACACCCTAAAGGGCCCAAATCTATACAGGAACAATGCAGAGTCCCTGCAGTCACAACTAAGCAGTTCAAACCTGCTCTCTCTAAAGCCTGGAACACAAACTCCATTTGACCATCCAACATCCCAGGCTGCAATTTATACCAACCTCAGAATGACATGGCTCCCCACTTGGGCACCAGATTCACTAATAGCCTTGTATCAGGCATTTTGGACCCTGAATGGCACACAGCAACAGTTATCACACTCCACAAAGGTGGTGCCACAATGGACCAGAGGAACTATTGCCCTATATGCCTGACTAGACTGTTCTGCAAGGCTATGGAGAACATCATCATGGAAGTCATTCACAGAGACATTGTTGGCCTCCAAACCTTTGATACCACCCAGGTTGGATTTGTTAGGGCCACACCATGGCTCCTACACCTGGTGGAGTCCTTTGAGACAGTTACCAAGGTAGTAGATGATGGTAAGGAGGTTCACACAACCTACTTTGTCCTCTTATTGGCTTTCAACACCATTCACCATTCTGGTATTGTCAATATACATATCCACCTGTACAGCGACCCATACATCTCGAGATGTTATGCAAAGTGGCTCATGGACAGGACACACGCAGTGAGGGTAGCATACCATAGTTCCTACTGTACATCAGTTACAATTGGCGTACCCCAGTCCTCGGTCACAGGGCCCCTCATGTTCGTTATATGCTTCCCTGAGGTATAGTCTAGCACAGAAGGACTTTCCCTGAATATGTTTCCAGACGACTGCAAACTAGGGGCCATGACTGATTCACCAGCTAATACACACACCCTCCATATGGGTGTCACTGTGACGGATACCTGGTGTCGGTAACATGGCCTCAAGCAGCATGCCACAAGGTGCATAAACATCCCCTTTGGATTACAACAATCACCCAGTGACTATCACATAGGTGGTTGTCCCCTACATGCATAAGACATTATAAGGGATCTTAGTACACACGTAGATAGTACCCACTCCTTTGATAACCATATTGCCAAGGTGGCATGGATATCCTTCTACATGGCCACCCTAATTTGTAATGGGTTTGTAGCTGGGACAAAGGCTGCCATTGTACCTCTATACTCCTGACTTATGAAACATGTTCAAGGGCACAACACCCCATTTGGGGTGTACCTTACGGAACAGCAACGGCTTTAAATACCACAATATTAACACACCAACAGGATTACTCACCTCTGAAGGATGACGTATGCAACACAACTACAGAAACCCCAACTGTACTCATTTGCATACTGTATACTCAGAGGTGACCTCTGCTGAACATACAAGGCCCATGTCCACAACAATATTGATGGATATGCTTCACATAAGCAACATAAGCAAAAGCCACTGAGAGCAAGATGCTCTGGGATATGTACCCAAATGCAACAATAAGTAGCATGTGATGTAGGGATACATTCCTGAAACGGACACTCACCATGCTTTGGAACATGATTCTTATGTATATCAGGCAGGGACCCTCACTAGCACTCTTCATGAGATACCTCGATGGGTGGATGGGGAACAGACATGTATGCCAGGGATCACTGCAGTGGCTTTACTGTACACAGGTGCAGGAAACAAATGGCTCTGCTGTTCACAGGCACAGGACACTAACCTAGGGAGGTGCCACCAGTGAAAACACTGTATTTGGGCTTACAAATGGACTTGGCCAGACAGCATAGTACCTGACTATGAACCTATGAAGCTATTACATGTCCTTTGCGCACGGATAATTGAGTAGCTCTTCCATTTCAATTAGCTATCATGCTGTTACACTGTCTGGTGACTACAAGCCATATGTATCCTGTTATTGTGTATTGTACATTCCAATAGACATACCTTATGTTTGCATAATATAACAGTAATGCTATGTAAAATATTTGACATATCTACCTACAATACTGTACATTTCACATTTTTGAAACCATATCCCATAATGCAAAGCATAATTACACAGCAGGACCATATTAGGCATGTTATTCTCATTATACACCCATACATATGCCTACTATTACAGTATATCAACATATACTATCCCCTGTTATGGCACGCACTTGTTTGGCAAACCCTACCACCGACAGTGGCTGGAGTGGAATTGTTATGTTTAAAGCCCTTATGTAGCATCCCTTGCGGTATATGAGGTGTTTACCTTGTGGACCATAGCAGTACACACAATTTCTACAAGAATTACTATGCTCAACAAGACATCACTACATAAATACCTTTTCCCACTGTATGCATTGCGTACACTTTCATTAATACAGAGCAGGCACTACATACACTAACATACTGAGTGTTCTACATACCTTCTTAGTGGTCCGAGTTTAAGATAATATCTGTGTTACACCTTTCCTCTTTAAATGGTTCTATGGTATGAGCATGCGGTTTGAATGTATGGCAAGCCATAGTTTTATACGTGGATACCTGTAACATGTGGTATCCTGCCACCAATTGGTGTTCCGGAGTAAATTGTTACATGCACATCAGCTGTGCAGCTACTCCATTGGCCAATTACATGGCAACAGTGGGGTATAATTGAATACTCAACTTGGGCATTGTCCTTTTGCCCTACCTTCGAGGGAGACTGTCTGGATGTGTTTTATTGTGATGAATTGCAACTGCTATATGGAGAGACACAGATATTTTGAATTCATGTCCTCCATGGATTGTGTGTGACGGCTAGAGTATGTAGTTCTACATGTGAGTGTAGCTGTTATCTCAACCGTCTGATACGAGACTATTGCAAACAAAACCTGTAACATCGGCGTCTGTTCCATTGTACAACAGCAATGATTTCACATGGTGCCATTACAAGTGTGTCTCTCACAAGGTATGTTAACACTTCTGCAGATGTTATTGAGTGAGTGGATGTTTGTGATGTTATTACAGTCTGTATTGCAATTGTTTCAGGTGTGGGGGAGATGTAGGTGGGAGTACATAGCAGATAAAGGTTTGTGGGGACTGCATTTATACATATTCCATATGTGTGTGGGGGCTCCTTCCCTAATTGAAGACCTGTCATTTAGTAGACTAATACTATGGTTATTGCAGGCTTATTCATTAAGCCATTGTTAATTGGTTCATATATAGCATGCAGATGATGTTGATCCTTCAATACCTCTGAAATACATCGATATGTAATGAAATGTTGCTACATGAAAGCTGTCTCGTGTATTTCTGTCGCAGATATTTGTACTCATTGCAGTTGTGTTGGTGACTGAACCTGTTTGGCTTGGGTTGCCACCTTTTCAAATGGCCATAGTGGGACATTTGCAGGACACACATCGGGGTTTAGAGGCCGACACATACCCACTGTCAGTACAAAGGATAGAACTTACTTTTGTTCTAAATAAAACCTTATTCTTGTAGCACTTTAGTTGCTTATTATGTTTCTTGTACAATTTATGTATTTTAGATACAGGAATAACTATTTAATGCAACTATTACATAATATATGGGACATCATTATGTCCTACAATCTCAGTACATTTGCCCTTTTTAATATTTGTTGTCAGGATACAACTGCCCAAAGAGGGACTGTCCCTCTCAAAGTGGGACAGGTGGTAACAGTATGCCTAATGCCGGCTATGACCACAACTACTGTAATAATCTACCTCCGAGTTAGCACGAACAAGACACATGATGCAAACACACACACACATTACAGTCCCATGGAAACACACACCGCACTCTAAACACACACTTTCAAACATTACAGCAATCTGAACCACACAAACACAGTACCTACCTGGACCGCAGCACTAGCAGCAATAACTAAATGTCCCTTAACAGTGTGATAATATTACTTGAGGTTATAGTGTCCCGGTACTGTGGTCTTTCGGTCTTTAAGCCTCGTGATTTCACGTGTCGGTATGTAAAGCATTCGGTAGTTGGCAGTATCCTATTTATTTGTACCTCCATGGTTGTGTACAAGTCGTTCATCTGTCTATATATTTGCAGATATATGTATATCCGTATATATCGACATACATCTCTCTATCACCCTTTATATCCCTATTTTATATATATATATATATATATATATATATATATATATGTAGATAGAGAGGGAGAGAGAGAGAGAGAGAGACAGTGTATATACCTTTTGTTGGGTACATGGTGGTGTGTACTGTTTCCTGAACTCCGTCCTTTTGTGTTTTAACCTGTTACAATACACACCTGCCGTTGGTACATCTCAGGTAGCTTAGTGGTAGGTGATTGTGTACATGGTTGCGTGTTCTGCTCCTGGCAGTGGTTGTTTTACCTGTCAGAGCAGGCACTATTAGTACAAGGGTGAATAATGCTGGTTTCACCTGTTCTGGACATCTTTGACCGTGATCTGCACGGAATTCGGCAAAGCATAGACCTGTTTTGCGCATATCCATGTAGTCATGTTTAAACAATGCTTATCGTCACTTGCTGCTGCATAAGCCTGCTAACATGTGCTTAAATGTGCTCTAATGACCTGCATCCTACCTCCATTATTTGTGCCATCGGGATTATGTAACGGACCTTGCAAGACGTGGAACCGGGAACATGCACGACACAGTCAGTGGCTTTACCACTTGGTCATCTGGGATTTGTACAAGTGTTATGGTGTTTTGTATGTGGACTGTACTACGGCTGTTCCTCCATACTGCAATTAAATGTGTAACTCAGTTAGTTCACATATGGATGATACCAATTAATGGTATGTCCAAGTGATGTTTAATGGATGTGCTCCAGCATTGAGAATCTATGTCACAGTGAGCCACACACTGTAATGTGCCACACCTTGACACAACCATAACTGGAGAATACTATGGTGGCAGATAACTGACATGGGTACTCCCCATGCTTTGGCACTAGATCCCTGATTACATTATATGGAGGCCCTCATTAACACACCAGGGAATCCATGCAGAGTAGGTGGGGAACAGTGGTTACACACATGGATCCCGCAATTGGCTCTGCTCCACAGAGGGACAGTTGGTTAATCGATGGAGTGGTGATAGCAGACACATTTTGCCTAGGCTGATGAATGGCCTCTGACAATCGGGCATGTACCTACCGATGTACCTAGGAACCTATACATACAGTATCAACGTATGCTGTTAGCTTCATTTACTGTTCAGGTGTTGACTTTCTTTGTTCCAATAGCTGTTGTGTGTGCAATAGTTGAGGGCTGCCTATGTAGGATTCACACAGTAGGCCACCTATACATTACAATTTGCAGGTGGTCGTGTGTGTGTGCCATCCGTTTTACTGTGTGTGCAGGTGGAGAAGTGTGTCTGTCTGTAGGGGCCTACACTGTCAGTGTATGTGCTATACGTTCCCTCTTTGCCAAGTCATGGGCATATTGGGCATGCCTCCGTCTGCCTACTGGGGCTGGCACAGGGTGTTTGTGGTCTGAATCCCTCTGTGCCTGTGATGGCCTTGGCAATTGCAGTGGGCTGTGAGGGCCTTCATCATTATGTCCCTGCTGCAGCTGTTTCGCAGGATCATATTATGTAGCATGGTACATACTATAAAGATGTGGGCACACGTGCCTGGAGAGTACTGCAAGGCTCCACCAGATATGTTCAAGCAACAGAACTGTGATTTCAGCATCCCAAACATATGCTCTATGATGATTCTGGTTTGTGCGTGTGCCTCATTATGGCGTTCTTGCATGGGTGTGTGTGCATTTCTGATGTGAGTCATCATCCGCGGCTCCAGTGCATAGCCATCATCCCCCACAAGGTGGCCATATGGGATGTCCCCCCTGACAAATACCTGATACAGCAGTGAGGCATGCCAGATGTGGGAGTCATGGTAGCTTCCAGGGCTGCCAGCACACACATCCGTGATAATGCCCTGGGCATTGCACACGACCTGGCAGTTGATGGAGTGGTATCCCTTGTGGTTTATGTAGCACCAACCATGCTCACCAGATGGTGACTTGATATGTATGTGTGCGCAGTCTGTTGAACCCAGTACCTCCAGATAGTGTGCCACATGGTGGAAGAGGTGCATATTGCTGGCCAACTCCTCCTGAGTTCGGGGGAAGTATATATGCTCACTGGCATGTGGTAACATGGCATCCAGGAACTGGTGGAGTACCCTGGATGCTGATGCCTGTGAAATCCCCATGATATCTCCAGTTGGCCTTTGAAAGGTACCTGTGGCTAGTATTCTCAAGCTTACACATACCTTCATGTCCACTGGGATGTGTTCCCCTCTGTTGTTTCTAGATCTCAGGTGTGGCTGGCACAGCTCAACTATTTGCTGTATGATGCCCCTGTCCACCCTGTAACACTCTACTATCTCCAGATCATGTAGCCCCTGGTAGGTTACCCTTGGTCTGAACACACTTCTCTTCCTCCGGGGCCTGAGGTGGTTGTAAGCATCATCCTCCACAACACCTTCAGTCTCCAACACATGCTGATGAATCACAGCTATGGCAGCTCCCAACAAGTACATTGTAAAAGTTCCCCATCTGTTTACACCGATGGTGCAGTGTTTGGGAATACACAAGTGTGTGTGAGATGCCTTCACACTTTATACTATTGTGCTTTGAACATTGATGATGTCATAGGGTGTGTATGTACATTTGGAGCTGCAAGGTATCTTATGTGTTTTACCACAGGTACTGCTATTGTGCTGCCTTTGGTGTTGAATTACATTTAGCTGCCATGGATTACCTCTTGCCCTTGTCTCAACTTTTCTTAACGATTCCCCTCCCATTGTCTGGCATGCATCCAGCAGCATGCTTTCTTGTTTTGTACTTTCCTGAACCAGGATTGTCTTGCAAAATGTGTTCTATAGCCGATCTACTGCAGGTTTGCTTTGCTCTGGGGATACAGTTCTCTTTTCTTTGCAATCCAGAACCTCCCCTATCCTGTTCTGCAGGTTGCTGCTAGCAGCCTTGTTAGCTGCAGTCAATGGCCCACTGTGAGTTAATAGGTGTTAATTGCTCATTTGTACTCCAATTACCCTACTGCGACATTTCCTTATTGTCTTCCCCTAAACTTCCTTTTTGGGCTGTGGTGCACGGTGTGTGCATCCGCTTACCGGGTTTTGGGCACATTTTCATCCACGTACACATGCGCTTTCGGGCACCATGTGTGCTCTCAGCTAAGCAAAGCTATACCTACATCCACGTCCCTGTCCTGCGGCTTTGCTTAGCAATGGGCAGCCCAGATTTGCATTGCTCCAATGTGCTTACAGCTGCAGTGGCACACCCCACTGCTGATGTCATGTATTCCTCCAGACCACTCCTCGGTGTTGTAGTGCTGCAGCGTATGGTACATCCTTAGGCCGGCGGGACGTTTGCGATTCACTATTACTTGCCTCATTTGCATGGCATTGACTACTAATTCATAGTTACTGCACCAAACACTGTCACAGGCCCTTAGCAACCCTTGCAGCTTGGTTGTGGTGTAGCATGCATCCATTGAATATTATGGTGAAATCATGATTTGTGTTACATTGCTATTTTATAACATTTGTATATATTTTCCTTGTGTTCCTGTTTGCACACAAATGCCCTGCGGATGTACTTTGCATTACTGTGGCCATGACATTAAATGTTATTTTTTATGTGTTGTGCATCTTTTCTTATGCCATTGGCTGTATATTTAGCCATTGACATATGTTAACTTTGTAATACATGAGTCTGGTCTGCTTTCATGGCTCTGATGTTCTGTTTGGCAAAATGTAAACCGTTTTTTTTTGGTTTACATTTCTGTAGGCTTACGCTACACCTATGCCACTTCATGAATCGCTATGTACCTTCACTTGCATGCTGCAGTAGTGCGCATGGGGTTATTTGCATACCTACGCCAAGAGCTGCACAGATCTGGCGTACGCTGGTAGTGCATGTGGAATTGGATCATACCTGAATTGCTTGGTGGCCATATTTGGTGTTATACCGCCTACGCTATGCCTGCGCCTGGTGCAAGCTTCATGAATCCCTGGGAATATCTAAATAAAACATGGATATGCTCCTGCTATACTTGTGGCTAATCTGCACTTCTACTTCATATCCCATTCACTTGTATTTTTAAACTGCTATATATTATGCTTTTTGTCCTGAGTTTGCACATATGTAATAATACTGCAAATCATTAGTGTCGTGCCTTAATTTGTTTTACATATTTCTTCATTTTTTTCTGCTTTTATTTTTGATTTTATGCAGTGATACTGTAAGATATGAATGTTATCATATTGCATGTTCATGGAGCTTTTCTCCGCGGTCCTCCACTGAAAAGTGGTTCTCTTGACCACTCAGATTATCCCAGTAAACAAATTTCAAATAAATAAATAAATACATGCATACATACATATATACATACAGTACATAAATAAAGATGTAGGCAGTTACCAATGAAAATGCATTCAACTGATAAAATGCAGAGGTAGGTAAACAGGCCAATGATCAGAAGAAGCCTTTGGAATGAGGGCATAGATGTTCTGAGGATGGCATGCCTGAACATTAGCTTTATGCCCTACCATACATGAAGAGTGTTTGGGTGACATTTGGCTTACCTTAAAGCAACAGTAGGCTTTGGTAGACTGGCCGGATGTCAGGCTCCCATGGCAAGGAATCTCATATGTTATGAATACTGCAGCAGTGAACTTAAGGACATCATGTGCATTAACTTATAGTACTGTTAGGCTTATGTAGTTGTATCTGCACCACTCAAAGTACCATGGTGTATGCTTGTATATTACTTCTGAAGTAAAAATATATTTGCTTCTGTATATATCTTTGCTACTTGCATACATTTATTCATTACTTGTTGTTAGTACTATACCATTCTTAGTACCATGGTTCATATCTCTACATAGCTTCTAATATACAACTTGTTACACTGTGGATTTGTTATGTTATATGTGCACAGACCTTTGCACTTGTTTAACTACCTATTTCTTTTTGTCTATACAATTTGGATTTTTTTTACTTTGACTATTTGTCTGTATTACTGGTGGAGCTTTTATCCCTGGGCATCCACTGTAAAAGGGTTTTTAATCAGTCTGACCAACCTGGACAACAAATGCCAAATAAATAAATAATAATAAATAAATACTACTGCACAAAGAGAGCCTGGTATCAAGTCTGTTGCCTTGCAAAGCTCAGACATAAAAAAAAAAGAAGAAAGTTCTGCCATCTTGTTTATACTCAATAAATGCAATGTGAAATGAAAAGTTATTATCTTATAATAAAACAATTAATTAAAAAAAAATAAAAACATAAATAAAATAGTACAAAACATACTACTGATACAAACATACCAAAAGGAAGCATTAATCCAAAAATGAAATCTAAGAAATAATTAAACAACGTATATAAACATGTATTCATATAAATAAAGATATATATATATATGTATATATGTATGGATCTACTGTATTTGGTTGAATAACACTTGGTCGAAAATGAATTCAGGCAGCCCACTTCACTGAAAACACATTTGACTGAAAGCAAATTTGGTTGAAAATGAAATATAGCCCCTGCCCCACTGCAGTGTGACCCTGGCATGAGAATTATAAGTAAGGGGGTGTGGGGGGCACAGCCCCCAAATAATTGTAGTGTATTCACTGTTATATAAAGTTATATATATAACTTGGGCTTCAGAACAGTTGTTTTACATTAGGAAGGTTTGTGGCAAGCACTGTGGTGGCAGGAGAGGTAGCTTTCATCCTTCTAAGTTGGGAACTGCTGATTGAGAGCCCAGTGTCCAAGTGTATTAGTTCTGGTTTAGGCACTTGGGCTTCAGGCCAGTTATTTTACATTAAGAAGGTTCGTGGTCTGCACTCTTGTGGGAGAAGAGGCTGGACTCTGCCCTTCTGAGCTGGGAATTTTCTGGTTAAAGGTTTATAGTGCCTGAATATTTGAACTGTATCTTACTGAAATTGGTTCACCTTGTTTGCTCTAGCATAGACTAGATCCAGGCCTACTGAATCTAGCTTTGTTTATATGCTTGTTGTTTGTTTGCTTGTTATTTCCCTCAAGCTAATTCCACCTAATACGCAACTTCTCAGCGCTTCTGTGGATCACTAGTGATATCTGCATTGCTTACTGTACTTATTTCCTTGTTTCACTTGAAAGAAAGTTACTGTTTGTCGTTTTTGCATTTAGTTACTTGTAACACATTGCACTCAAGTTACCTGGCACTTGCTCACTAAAGCAATTATATAAGTCAGCACTAAAAATTAAAAGCACTACACCCTCACTCCCCACTGGCCCTTGTTTTCAATTAAGGATTTCCCAATATTATTCTAGCATGTCCAAAGGTCAGTTGTCAATCTCCTCCGGTCCAGCTGGTGAATCTGGGAATCTTGAGGCAATGTTATAACTGCCTCATGTACACAGACAACCCTCTCCTCCTCCCACATAACACAAATACTTGAGAGATGCAGCTATTTAGCCAAACTGGAGGCTGAGCTCTCTCAACTCAGGACTGGCAAGACCAGACAGGAGGAGAAGGCAACTACACACACCACAAAACCAGCCTCACATAATGCTACCACTCCACTGAATCAAACACATAAACACACAAAGACATACTCGAGGCTCTGAGTAAAAATTTACCTAAACAGCAGAGGCCTCCAAAGCAGACACCCAAACAACTGCTACCTCAAGACACCCCACAAGCAACACATAAACCACAAAAGCAGTGTGCAAAGCAGTCACAGCCCTTAAGGCCAAATACAACACCAAACATACTTGTCATAGGTGACTCCATAGTCAGACACACTGACGTCCCACTCACCAGGCTGAACAAGGAGAGGGTCACAGTAAGCTGCCTATCGGGCGCTAGAATCCGCCACATAACACAAGCACTCGGGTCACTCCATGGCAAGTACAAATATGACACAGTCATTGTCCATGCTGGTGTGAACGACCTGAGACGTACCTCCCTGGACTACATGAAAGACATAGAGGAGCTCTCTGATTATGTAGCCCAGGCAGGTATGACCCTAACCCTGAGCAGTATCCTTCCTTCACCAAGAATGATGCCACAATATAGAGACAAGATGATCAGCTTTAACAATTGGCTTAATGTCTGGTGTCATTCAAAGGGATCCAGTGTCTGTCTGCCTGGGATGACATGCTTGACAAGCCACGCTGCTCAAGGGACTGCTTGCACCTGTCACCCTGGGATTCCGGATATTGGCTAAGGCTCTTGCCACCCCATAGTGCCTTTTTAGGCAAGGCTCAAATTCTAAACCTACCACCCTAGAAAACAAAAATGGGAAGAAACTGAGGGTAATGCTGCTCAATGCCAGAAGTCTAAATCTCAAAATGCACGCACTCGAGGCCCTTCTCAGTATGGAGAACATCGATGTCTGTGCTGTAACTGAAACCTGGTTCAAGGCTCCTGAGAGCACCCGAAGTATTAGGTTTTACCTCATATCATGCGTTCCGCCCCAAAACCCGGACCACACCACAAAGGAGGGTGTATCCATATTCATAAAGGATACTCACACCTCCAGGTTGGTGGCAACGCATAAGCTTCGAAACCATCCAGGTGCAACTAACCATAGGCAAAACTGCTCTACAAATTGTAGCATGCTACAGGCCACCCTCTCAAACTCAGGAACCCCACACAGCCTTCCTGAAGACACTGGAGGGTATAAATGTATCTCCAAACACCATCATATTGGGTGACTTCAACTACCCGAATATAGACTGGGAACATTACTCAAGCCCTAACTTTCTAGCCCAACGGTTCCTGGAGTTCATAAATTCAAATGCCATGGAACAGCTAGTCACTGTTCCCACGAGAGGAGAAAATATACTAGATCTCATTGTCACAAACATGGGGACAAAATGCTCCACACGAAGTATATCCCTCATTGGTGAGATCTGATCATAAACTAATCTCACTGGAAATCCACATCCCGCCCCACCCCAAGCAAAAAGACCATAGTGAAGAACTTCTCTAAAGCAAACTTCACACTACTCAAGACTGGTGTGGTATCCTTCAAGGCCCCTGAGCCAGAGGAAACCACAACCCAAGCTGCGGAAGCCCTTACAAATGCCTTCTATGAACACCTCCAGGACTGCATGGATCAGGCAATCCCAAATAAAACCAAGACTCTTTCCACAAAGGGCAAACGTCCAGTCTGGTGGACCCCAGCCATTAACAAACTTTACAATAAGAGGAGAAAGCTATTACATGATAGAACAAAATCCATAAAAGGGAAGTCACCCCTGATCATTATTAGTAAAAAATACGAGCACTCATAAAATCAACTAAGGCCAATTTTGAGAGAAAAATTGCCATGGATTCAAAGGACAATCATAAGGCCTTTTTCAGCTATGTTAGGAACCTGGGTGGAAACTCCCAGATATGCTCAGAATTAGTCCAAAATGATACAAAAATCACTGAACCCACAGACATTGCCAACATACTGGCAGACAGGTTCAGTGCAAACTTCACCCTCTCCCCTAAAGGAGAGATAACTATCCCAGCCGAGTGTAGCCTCCCAGACATCTCAAATGCGCAGGTGAAAGCTGCTCTCTCTAAAGCTAAAAACACAGCATCAATGGGACCGGATGGTGTCCCCGGCTGTGTGCTACACGAGCTAAATGAGGAATTAAACCCGCACATAAGGCAGCTGTTTAATCTTAGCCTTACCACAGGATACGTGCCCAAGGAGTGGCGTGCGGCACCTGTGGTCCCACTCCACAAAGGCGGTGCCTCTACGGACCCTGGTAATTACCGCCCCATAAGCTTAACAAGTCTAGTCTGCAAAGCTATGGAGAGGATCATAATGGAGCTCATAAACAAAGATATAGGGGACTTGCAGACATTGGACCCGACCCAGTTTGGCTTTGTCAAGGGAAGATCATGCCTTTTGAACTTGGTTGACTTCTTGAAACAGTCACCAAGGCCATTGATGAGGAAAGGCAGTCCATACAGCCTACCTTGACCTTGCAAAGGCTTTCGACACAATACCCCACTCGGGTATTGTAGAAAAACTTACCAGCTTAAATGTAAACCCATATGTCACAAGATGGGTTGCAAACTGGCTTAAGGACAGAACCCACAGGGTTAGAGTTGCTGGCGCTGTGTCAGACTCCAAGCCGGTCACAAGTGGTGTCCCACAGGGCTCGGTCCTTGGCCCCTATTGTTTGGCATCTACTTCTCAGAAGTACAGGCCAACATGGGAGGACTTTGGCTGACAAAGTTTGCAGACGACTGCAAACTGGGCGCCATAGTGGAAAGTGCATCGGACACGGATATCCTTCAGAAGGGACTCACGGAAACAGATAGCTGGTGCCAGAGCCATGGCCTGAAGGTAAACGCCAAAAAAATGTATAGTCATACCCTTCGGGAAAAACAAGGTAACCCCAAGCTACCATATAGGTGGCAATCCACTAAGCACAGAAGAGGTTATCAGGGACCTGGGGACCCAGGTTGACAGTGGCCTTTCTTTTGACACTCACATTGCTAAAGTGGTTAGAAAGACCTTCTACATTGCCCACCTGATCATGAAGGGATTCACATCCAGATCTAGTGAGGTCATTGTTCCCCTGTACTCTTCACTTATCAGACCAATGATCGAGTACAATGCCCCATTCGGGAAGTATCTCACCCGACATCTGCAGCAATTGGAGAGACCCCAAAAGTTCCTCACCAAAAGGATAAAGGGACTCCAAAATCTGTCATATGCTGCCAGATTGAAGAAACTCCAGCTCTATTCAGTCGCATACCGTCTGCTCAGAGGTGACATGTGCCTGACATACAAGGCCATGTCCAACCCGGAATTAATGGAAATGCTCCACCTCAAAAAATTCAAATCCACCAAAACCACTAGAGCAAGCGACTTAAACCTTAGCACGGATATAAATAGGACGTGCTGGAGGGATAGATTTATCACTCAGAGACTCCCTATGCTGTGGAATAAAATCCTGGTCCATGTGAGGCAGAGCACCTCGCTGACTCTGTTCAAGAGAAATCTAGACCTGTGGATGGGAGATCGTAGGTTTACCCCAGGAATCATCTCTGTGTCACTGCTGGACAGAGGCACAACAAACTAATGGGCACAGTATTTTTTCATATAAGGGGTGGCGTAAGCCACAATAATTTGGGCTAGGCTTATAAATGCCTTAGGGCAGATAGCCTAGTATAAACCTATGAACCTATGAACCTACATATATATATATATATATATATATATATATATATATATATATATACATATATATGTGTGTGTGTGTGTGTGTGTGTGTGTGTGTGTGTGTGTGTGTGCGTGTGTGTTTGGTAAAAACTATTTGCAAAATTTGGGGGACTATGCCCCCCACCCACTTACTTATTATTCTCACTCCAGAGACGCACTGCAGTGGGGCAGGGGCTATATTTAATTTTTGACCAAATCTGCTTTCAGTCAAATGTACTTTCAGTGCAGTGGGCTGCCTGAATTCAATTGACCAAGTGTAATTCGACCAAATACAGTAGACCCATATATATCTATATCAAGCTATATATATATATATATATATATATATATATATATATATATATATATATATATATACATGGGAGGTGCAGGGGGTTTGCCCATCTGCAAAAACATGTATGTCAGGTATACATACTGTTGGACAAAAGGCAGGTGTAAGTGGCAGCAGGTGTAAGTAACAATGATATTGAAAATACTGAATTTGATTATTTTCACCTAATTATTATACAGCACGTCAGTATTGTGAGTCAGTATAGATATACATATATACAGTTTACTATCAAAACAGCAATGTTCACAATGTAAAGTTTTCACATTACTGACTCACAATACTGACGTGCTGTATAATAATTAGGTGAAAATAATCAAATTCAGTATTTTCAATATATATATATATATATATATATATATATATATATATATATATATATATATATATATATATATATATATATATATATATATATATATATATATATATATGTACTGCGGTGGTGGTGCTGCGGTAGCGTTGTCACCTCATAGCAAGACGTTGTCCTGTTCGATTCTCAGTTAGAACGTCTTCTGTGTGGAGGCATAAGTGAATGGGGCGTGCCTTCGTTGAAGGTTGTGTGTCAGGGCTGGTAACCCAGTACGTAAAAATCCACTACCAATCATTAGCGGACCGGAGTTCCACTGTGGCGACCCCTAACCGGGAAAAGCCGAAAGACACAAACAATATATATACATATATACATGTATATATGTGTGTGTATGTTTGTGTGTATATGTGTGTGTGTGTGTGTGTGTGTGTGTGTGTGTGTGTGTGTGTGTGTATATATATATATATATATATATATATATATATATATATGTATTCCCATGAAACAGCAGCAAAAACAAATAGGTTTAGGAGCACTGTGCACCTGTGGAACAAAATGTGTCTTAAAATTATTTGCCTAGTACATATCTGATACTTTTAAAGCCATTCTCTGCTAAAACATAAGCAAAGATTTATGGTCACTATGATTAAATATGAAATGACAACCTCATAAATGAGTGGGGAGCATAATGATAGTAGAATGGACTATGACGATGTGTATGCCAGTATATCAGTCTAATCTCTGAAGATCATATAAACACATATTTATGATCCTCATTTAAACACATTATGCATCCTCCAAGAAAATGTTTCCAGTATAAGAAACAAAGATGGCAGCAATATTGCATGACTTCTGTTCAAAGTAAAGTTTAGTGTTAACTGGCAAATTATGACAGCAGTGTTCTATTTTATCTATTATCTACTTGCAGTAGCGATACAGATAACAACAATGCCGTCTTGGATTCCTGAGTGCCACCATCTGAAGAAATAAGGTTTATAAAGCAAGGATACAGTACACTACATGATGTGATCATTATGCACTCAGCCTTTTTTTTGGCACATATTTTACATTTCTAAAAATTCTCCTTAGTGCATTTACAGACTTATGGGTTCACAGTACATGGCACTGCATTAGACTGTTAACCATATGTCAATTTTTAATGCGTGCTATTTTTGACGGTGTGCTGCAATAATTTCTTCATGCACTTCAAATCAACTAAAATCTGTTAGTTCCTTGCATTATGTTTTAATAATGAATAGCATATTGTTGTTGTGATCATTGCCATATACATTAACCGTGTCAAAGATCTTGTTTCCAAAGATTTTGTAAACTTTAGCATATAGCATTAACTAGAAGAAAAACGTTTCAAAAATTTCCATCAGACAGTGTAATATGAATACACAATCTGCTATGCCAAGTTTGATTTAGTTATAGTCAATGAACAACTTTATTTTCCTCTGGGATTCTAATCGTTTGGAGCTGAAATTTTACTGCAGCTCTCTAGAGGCTCAACTGCAACTATTTAAGCAATATGAACTGCATAGTAACAAACCCAAAGACTGCCCACCTTTTAAGGGATGATATGCAGTTAAAGTAAAGAGGAATGTAGCTAGTTGATTATTTAAGCTCGTGTTGCAGCTAGTTGATTATTTAAGCTCGGGTTGAAACTAAAGCCATATATAAATATTGTCTTGATGGAAACAATACGAAAATGAGAGCAACTTATCCAGAACTGCAAGGTGTCAGACAAATGCATGTTTGAGATACATTTGTGCTTCCCTTTTGGCTGCAAGAAAAGTATATTTTTATAATGCCAGCTGCCTTGATCACTTAAGAGCATTTGTGAGCCGCATTTCACTAATTCATCTGTTTTTCCTTGTCTTGTTAAACAGGAAAGATGAAAATATTAAAAATATTAGTACATATAAAATGTGTTGCTGTAGATCAAACTTAGTTGATCCCTTTACATTATCTAACGCTCCTTCTAAGTTATGAGGTATATTCTAAAGGGACACAATGTGCTTTCTTTAGCCTTCATGTTATAAATACATTTTGATGTTTGACAAAGTCATTTAGTGAACACGTTTTCCAGGTGCCTCCTGTCCAAACTGTAAAGAAGTTGAAAGCTATCTGTTTCCTTCAATTTTAATGATAATAACATATCAATAAGTTCTGCTATAGATATGCAGTACATAAATGCTACCTGCACTAAATGCATGCTCCCTGCTAGTAATTCTAGTCTTTTTCCAGTATATAAGATATCAAAAGGGATGACAGTTTTTTTAGCTGGTTTGATACTCTTTACAGCCATTGTGGACATCCTTGGAAATCTTCTTGTGATTTTCTCTGTTGTGCAAAACAAGAAACTCAGAAATGCTGGTAAGTACTAAAAAGAGAGAGAGTAAGGAAACATGGTACAGACTCTGTGCATTGTTATGATCATAAGCCATTAATTGTGCTTTGATTTATTTAATGCCCTTAACTAGCAGAATTAGATTTTAATACTGTAATCATGATCATAGTCAAATGCATCCATTTGAACATGTGTGTATTTTTGTGTAATATTTGTATGATGTATGTGTGTAAATGTAAATGTGTATATGTGTGAGTGTGCATGTTTCAATTTTTTTGTTATATTAGTAAAATATTCTAAGGGATAAATACACACACACACACACACACACACACACACACACACACACACACACACACACACACACACACACACACACACACAATCACTCACAAACACACATGTTCAAATGAATGGACACACAGACACACATACAAAAACACACACATATAGTTACACACCTAATGACATGTTCCATGACTGCCAGTTCACCTACTGACTCATCCTTTGAGTTTGGAATGAAACAGTAGCATCCAGAAAAATACATGGACACATAGAGAACATGAAGACTCTGCACGTAACACACCCCAGCCAGTAACTTAGTCAGAGAATCAAACACTATAACCCATGGATATCATATTAGTTACTCTACCACTATGTTGCCTCTCTCCCTAATTGTTTTATGTAAATTTGAAGTGGAAAAAGACCAGGCAAGGCAGTGCTTTATAATTTTACAAGTACACTGAAATTAAATCTTTGTAAATTAATTATAGTTGTGAAAATGCATTCTGAGTCTGACAGAATGTGACAGGAAATGAAACAAGTCTCAGTGTGCTTGATGAAGCATATCAGTCAGTTTTGTCACACAGTTTTCCACAGATGGATACTCCTATTACACATTTTCAAAAAAATTTGGTTTCAGTGCAGCTTTTAACTGTTAATATTTCAACATGTGGAAAATGGAATCCAGTCTGGGTAGCTGAGCCTGGAGAGAGCAGTGAGACAGATAAGAGGTGACATAATACCTATCCTGTCAATTTAGAAAGAGTACATCCAGTTATGAGACTGACACACAACAGTGATAAGCTAAACATGAGCAACACACTGGTCCTGGAGATTTTACTTAATTAAGACTGAGTCATTACATCTCTAAGATATGTCATTAGTTGTTAATGGTATGTGCCACAGACTATCTAAATTGTTTTCTATTGCTGAGCCAGACATTAACTAGAATAAAACTGTTGGAATGTTACCAAATAACCAGATAACTGATTTAAAACATGAATTCAATCTTAATAACATTGTAAACGTTGGACAGTTTAAAAGCATAACTCACTTTCACTAAAATACATTGCATCAAAATGTACAAATAATAAATGGAATAATCCGGGCATTATTCCTAAAAGAAGTTTGCTTTCATTCACAATTCTTTTAAGATTAGGCACTCTACTGTAAAGTTTGATCAAAACACAAATCTGTTTAAATTATATTGAAATTCCTTCAATCCTATCTTAAAATCCAAAACTGCATTTTAAATGAGATAATATTGTTGTTTCTTTGAATATAGAGAACTGCTAAAAGCTGCACATTGCAAAGTCTAGAAATGATAAACATATAGATCCGGTATTACAAGAAAATAGTCTATGCATAATAGTTAGTTCTAAATTCACAAGCAACCCATACAAATTTAAATGTTAAATTGTTCTTTTTATACTCAGTTTTATTCTTAAACTGTATACAAAGAAGGGAAAGAGAGGTTTTTATTCTGCCTTCATATGAGGGACTTACATCTGAATGCAACTCACCATCTTGTTTACTTACATTTCTAAGGATTTAAACTAAACATTTTTCATTAAGACAGACATTGAAGGCTGGCTCATGAAAAACACAGCATTGCCTAATTTCTAAAATGCTTTGTAATACCCCATAAGGATAGCATCCGGATACCCTAACAATTTGCAGGATAATTTCTTTATAGCCTAGAATGAACTAAATCTTGAAGTAAATTATTTTAAGTTAAGGTTTTGAAGTGGCAAAGTTCATTTTACTACTTCATATGTAAATCCTAGTCTAACTGCCCGTGGACCATATTAAGCCTAGCCAATGTCTCCTCAAAAGTGAGAATCAAAACTTACAGTTTGTACATGTGAGGTAAGCATATTTGTCATTATATCAATCCCCAACTCCAGTGGAGTTGTACAAGTGTGGCTTGAACCCACAACCCTGAAATTAAAGGGTCTTATACTCTACTGACAGAGCTAGATAAGTTACCAACTTGTGATCAAGTTTAGAAGTTCTGAGTTTGCATATTTTAACTTTTATGATGTAGAGCGAGTGTCACAATTTCACCAGGATTTAACTTTAACTCAACAGAAATTGTGCATACTTAACATAGATGCTATCATTTATAAAATAAGTTTTTTTTTTCCTGCTGAATCCCAAATTAAAACAATTGTTTTACTTATCATGTAGATGACACTTTTTAATTCTGTCCTGTGTGTGGTACAAGACTGGATTTGTAAAAGTGTCTGCCTCAGAATTTTGATTTTGCATTTATTCAAGAATCCAGAGTATGTAGGTATACATTACTTTGATGCAAACTAAATTCATTAGCTGTACATCAGACACAGATAGCAATCTCATTATCTGTTCTCTTTGGCTTCAGTATATTAAAATGTGAGTGGTGATAGCTGGGGAGGTGGTACAATGTGGCATGAGATGATTCCTGGAAGAAAAATAATATATATTATGGGGGGAGATATGGGTTTATCTTCATAAAAACTACACAGATACTATTCACCTCCACAGACATGCTCACAGAATTGTTCTGCTGGGAGGGAAGGTAGGTGGGGTGACCTGGACCAAATAAGTGTTTGTGAGCACAGTTTGACCTTTTTAATTGGACACTTCTCATGTTAAAAGTTGCAACAGATGTAATATGTTTGTACCTACTGTGCTGTGTAAATAAGATACATCTTGCATTACTATCATTTTCTGAACAAGATGGAAAAAAGCTCATTCTTATTTTGCCTGTATTTTGATTGATACAAACTGCTAGACATCATTAAAAAGTGCATATATTGGCATTGAAATAAAACAAAAGCCTAATGGTTTTGCTTTAAAACCACCTCCAGGTATGAGCACTTACCAAAACGATGAACTTTCAGAGTACAATGTAGGAAGTCAATTTTCCAAGTAATGCAAGGAATTCTTTAATTATCTGTGATGGTTGTTTTAAGTTAAGAGACCATACCATGAAGTCTGTCTTTTAACTATGAACATGGGAGTCAAGTGGTACTAAATTTTATCTTTCTAACCTCAGTCTCACTCCTTCAGCCTCCACTTCTGAGCAGCATGACTCTGAGCAAGTTTCTTAAGCTGACAGTCCTCCTAAGTCTCCCTGAGAAGAGGCACAGGAGGCATAATGAGTAAATGAATCAATCAATTAATCATACTTTTTTATTCTTCTTTCATTGTTTCACTTTCATCACTGAAGATGACCCAGGGCCATCGCCAAGACCTGGAAATTTCAGTTCTAATTTAGTAATAGCCCTAACACTTTTGCCAGTTTTTTATACTGTTTTTTACCATATCTGTTGACCAGGTGGTTCCACTAGATATAACTTGCATTTCTTAGTGATGACCCAGGATCATGATCTATTTAAGTGAGTTTCTCATAGTCATACAGTAGGCAAATGGAGGAGGAAGGAATCAAACTCTGTACCCTGGGCACATGGGCACAAGAAACAGCTTGTAGCTCTAGTCTTCTACACTAACTGCCATACTATTGGGACAAAATTGCAAATGCAACAACAGCAATTTAAAACCTTTACATTTTGGATAGTTGCAAAGGGACTGTTCTCCCTACATCTTGTGGGGTTGTTGTTCTGACACATAACCATTATATTATCACATTTGGGTAACTGCATCCTGGATTAACTGAAAAAAGGAAATGTCTGATTTGTCACAATAATGACAGCTCAAAACTGTGATCCTTAAACTTACTCTGTGGACACAGTTTGTTTGTGAAAATGACTTGATGCAACTGGATACAACATGTCCTCATCTGTATGAATAACTGCTGACTGAAGCTCAGTGTATGGGTGCATGATGGATATGAGGGATGCATTCATTCATTAAAGCTGTCCTACCCCCTGTCATTTGCCAAATTCACAAAGCAAAGGGTGCCTTCCAAGCACTCCAACTGTCAGAGCTCCACAAAAAGAAATTTAAACTGTGAAAATTGTCAGAGCTTTTCTTGCCACCAGAGTTTTGCATTTATGGGCCTTGTGAAATTGTTGGTTGGGTCTTTAACATGTTTTTATCATGACTAGTGATCTCTCTATTTCTTAGGTGCCTTACCTTCAACTACTTCTAACTTTTTTCTACCACTCCATTTCAGGAAGGGTCAATTTTATAACTATTGCTCAGTGTGTCTTAAACCTGAATGTAATGTTATGTATGTTTAACTTTGAAAACAATGTTATGTTTTTGTAAAGTGTTTTATAATAAGTTAGTACTAAATGTGATAAATACTGGTATTGCTTATGACTGTAAGCTGTTTAAAACTAGCATTTACTAAATGTTCAATGTGTATTATTATCTTGGAGCTTTTCTCCCCGGGCCTCCGCTGTAAATGGACATGTATCCAGTTGGACTATCCCAGTCAACAAATGTAAAATAAAAATAAATAAATAAATATATGCAATTCTCTTAAATAATTTTAATAATAAAAAAAATTTTGAATGGAAATTGTTGGTTGGCTAGCAAGCTTCAGGAGCTGGGCAGATAAGTCCAAATTGGGATAAGCCTTTCACTATCTATTATTTTATAAGGAAAAATTGTGTTTTTATGTAAACATTTTTTGCTTGGAAACTGCATTTTTGGGAGTGTCATTGCGTCATGTTTATGCTTCAAGCTTACCTGATGGTCAGTCTTCTTCTTGCAAGACGTCTGAAGTTATACAATGTACCCCTTCCACACAAGTACCTGTTTTCTAATGCTAAACCAGAACAGCAGATATTTTTCTCCACACATCTGCTTCTGTTTAACAGGTTACTGCAGCTAGCCCCATTCTGTCTCACAAGGATAGGAAAACAATGGATATATATGAGAAGAACGTGTATTCATATACTACTTTAACTTTCAGAATTTTACATTTGTATTGTTATCCTTCAAGAACATGCAGACAGCAATGCCTGACCATCCTGTTTCTGAGGTAAATAAATAATTACATGCTCCTGCAACAGCTGGTTCCCATGTGGCTAAACATATTTTAAAGTGATTGTATGATGCTGTTGAGTTTTCCTCCAGAGCTCCTACTCCTTGCTCAGCTGGCTTCATTCTTAAAATCTTCCTGATTATGTTAAATCTGAAAGTTTAAATTCTTCCTTAGATAAAGAATTTCTGTTTGACAGCTGAGGTGCTTAAGGAGAGTGATACAATTGGAAAAATGATTAATGCAGTATTTTAGATCTTGCAACTCTTCTTTTTCAGAGTAAATAGTAATTTCCATTCTCCTCAGCTCCCTTTTCCAATAAGCATTTTAAGCAGGAAGGAGCCGGCATACACTGTTTTAAAAAGCAATGGAAGGAGACTTTAAAAGAAAAGAAAAATAAATAAAAAGCCTCTGAAAATCAAGGACAATTGTCTCAGTCAGGATGATTATCTACCTCTTCTAAATCTGCACCCCCCCACAACCCTTGTAACCTCTACAGTTCTTTTAGACTTCACCTTCCCTTGTTTCATCAGAATGTTTCAGACAGTTGGGTTCTAAAGGTCATCCAGTTGGGGTACACTTAGTAATTGGAATCCTTATCTCTTTTGAAAGGAACTACCTCTTGCATAGGGAACCAGATCCCTCCATTTTCTCCCATTCTGCAACACTGGTTGTCTCAGGGAGTCATAGAGCTTTTGTTTCTGAAACTCCTAGGCAAAAACTTTTAATCCAGAATTTTTCTAGTTCCCAAAACAGTAAAATCATAAAGGCTTTTGTTGGATATTTCTTTTCTAAACCATATTGTCTAGATTCCAAACTTAAAGTTGCATGTCTTCAGTCTCTTGTACCTATATTTCCCCCCTCCAGCTTTAATTGTAGAGATGGATATAAAGGGTGCCTATCATAACATTACCATTACAAAATATTTCAGTCTTTTCTTAAAATTTGCTGTAATTGGCTTACATTATCAGTCCTCTGTTTTACTCTTTGAACTTTCCACTGCACCAAGGGTATTTAGAAAGCATGTAGCACAAGTCATTGCTTACTGTAGAGGTCATGGAATTCACATCTTTCCATATTTGGATGACAGTTTTATCTTTGCAGACTCGTTTTTCAGCTGTCAAGATTCTTTTCCAACTGTTCAGGAATTTCTACTCAGTCTGGTTTTTTAAATCAGCTTTCAGAAGTCCTCTCTCATCCCATCTCACTGAATGATTTACTGGAATGTTTGTTGGACTCTGCTATGGGAAGAGTCTTTCTTCCCCAAAGCAAAATAGAAATGTTTCAAAAGTGCATCCTGATTTTCTGTAGTCAAAACCATACATTTGTACGTGAGTTTTGCTTGACTCTGGGTTACATGGCAGCAATGTTTCTCATGCTTTCCTTGGCCAGACTACACCTGAAGAAAATGAAATAGTCCAAGAGATCTATCCAGACTCAGGATCTACACTCTTTGTCCCCAGAAATCTCAGACCTGCTGTGGGCACCATTTTCAAAAGGAGGTGAATGTGCAAGCTCTGTGTGATCCTGTAGAAACACAGAAGCACATAAATGTCAGTCAGTTGTTGGCAGTTAACAATGCTTTGAAGGTCTTGTATTATCTCTGGTCCACAATACCTTGCAAATGTAAGAAAAGACAACACCACTGTGTTATGGTACTTAAAAAATAGCTGGGTACCAAATCTTACCATCTTTCCAGACTTGTTATGATGACCTTGTATGAACCAACTCATCTCAATTTGACTTTTCAGCTTTGGTGCAATCCAACAGAGCAATGCCTAGCTGTAGACAAGTTCAGCAGGACCAGGACAGGCAGTCATGAATGGAATCTTTATCCTGGGATCTTCCAGCAACGGATCTAGCTGTAGGATCACCTCAGCGAGAACTATTTACTTTCTTCCAGAACAAACAACTAAATCAATTCTGCTATAGGACTCCATGCAAACAGGACTGGAAGACAGATGCTTTCTCATTCACATGAAAAGGAATGTTCCTGTATGCTTTTCCACCCTTTCCACTAATATTTAGAGTTCTTCTCAGATTTGGAAGTACTCTTCAAAATCTTTGGTGGTGACTCATTCTTGACTAAGGCAATAATGGTTCTCGTTTTTTTTTTTCAACTCTGATCCATGGCAATTATCTTAAGCCTCCCCACAGACTGGATTTTCTCACACAAGGCTGGGTGAGTTTAATACAATTCAGTCTAGAATTGCTTCTGCTAACTGCCTTGATGTTAGAAGCTTAATACAGTTTATGCATTCTTTTTCTGAGGACATTCAAAGGGTATTAAAAGAAGTGATACATCTTGCTAGAAGAAATTCATTTATGTGCAAGTGAAAAAGGTTTTCTAGTTGATGCCAGTCAAAGAATCAGGATCATCTTCAGGACCAGCTGCCGCTGGTTCATGATTACTTTCCAGTGTTTTGTTTTCCTCTATCAAGGTACATATGTCAAACAGTTCTGCTTGCCTGCCTAAGGATGCTGCCTTTCTAACAATGCTCAAGTTAAACAGTTTTTGAAAGTGGTGTTACAAACTTGTCCAACTAGGAAACAGGTAGCTTCTCCTTGGGGATATGAATTTTGTGCTCAAAAAGCTTACTCTGTAGTAGTTGAACCAACTCATTCGGTTGATTTTTTTTTTTTAATCTGAGGACTGCTTTTAAGAATATGCGAGTTAAAATCTTTTAGGGTGAGTCAGTCTGATATTGTTTTCCACTCGGTCATGTTTTTTTTGAGAACAATTCCTACTTGTGTTATATAATGTTGGTAGGATGAAGGACGCTATGTTAGTAAAAGATGATAAAAGTGGTCATATAGTGATATTGCGTAGAAACTGATATACTTCTACATTATCTGATACATTAGCAGATGAATATAGTTATATTAAAGTTGATTGTGGTATTGTGAACACAACACATCAATATATTGATTTAATGTTTTTTGAATTGTTATACGGGATGATACAGATTATTCTACAAATAATTTTCTGAAAGTTTAACATTCAAGGTCAGCTAAATATTTTGACAACCCCTAAAATTCATAAAAATCAATTTGATTCTCCATTTAAACCAATAGTATCTGCAGGGGGTCCAAACCTGAAGAAATTTCAATATATTCAGATTCAAATTTGAATTTTGTAACACAAAATAATTTATTTTACAATAGAGATTCTTGACATTTTGCAAAGTTACTTGAAGTTGTTGTTGATGATAAATGGAAATATTTAGTTATGCATACTGTAGACAATGCGTCATTGTATACTGTCATTCATTAGGAAAGAGATATCAGAATGGTTACAATTTTTCTGTTCTCAGTCACAAGTTTTACTACCAGTAAGATCAATACATTTTGTGTTTTATTGGATATAGCAGTAGTTTTTTTACAATTAATAATGTTTTTATATATATAAATTATGGATGTTGCAATGGGGGCTAACATTGCCCCCACTTTTACAAATTTGGTTTTGAATGACTGAAAAAGAGTATAGGTTTTTAAAGTGAAGTCCAAATTGCTTTTGGGTATGTTAAGTTGTATGTATATTTTGTAGCTCATCTTTTTTCCCTCATTAATGCATCTGCTGATATTGATGGCTTTCTAGACTTGCTTAACTCTAGTAGTGATTTTTTACATGTTAGTTGTAAAACGCACCCACACAACATTCAGTTTTTGGATGTGGATATTACTTGTGGCAGGAATTTGAATTTTGTTAAGTCAAATATTTGTCGGAAACCTGTTTACATAAATAACTTTATACAGGTAAGTAGTGGACATCCTACCCACATCAAAATAATTTGGTTAAATCTTATGCTATTAAACTTTCCGGGCTTACTTTTATTTTATTTTTAACATTGTTAACCAGGAAAGATCAACTTGGAATGAACCAATTTTCAGTGGAGGCCTGGGGAAAAATGCTCCAAACACATGTCTTTGTAAAGTGGGAGGAAACCGGAGTACCTGGAGGAAACCCACAAGAATGTAAGGAGGACATGTAGACTACACATAGAAGGCACCCCAGCCGAGAATCAGACCAGAGAACCTCTTGCTACTGCTGTAACACTCTACCACTTACTTCTAATGAACAGTAGTTTTGTGATACTTTAAGCTTTGTTAAGGAAATGTTTTGAAAAGATGGTATGAGAAAGAGTATATTAATAAGATTTTGGATAAGGTAATTATTAATAGAGCCAGCAAACATGGTCCAATTTTTTAAGCACCTTTACTGAATTATCATTTGTGACATAGACAAATGTACATTTATACAAAAGTAATCAAACTGTATTAATTTTGAGTAGTAATGGTGAAACTGAAACTGATAATGATTTATGTTTTACCTATTGAGAATACTGGTAGTAACAATGCATTTCTGACTTTATTGAAAATTGCTACAGTGTTGATGATAAAGACATTAAAAATATAGGTGAAAAATAACTAGAGAGTGTTTTTTGGCTGTCCTCGTGGCATTAGTAAAGAGGTGGTGTATCCAAACTTTATCTGGAAGTGTGGCTGAAAGTTAAATAGTATTTAGAAATATGTCTTAATTCTAGATATCAAAATGTTAGTAGTCCATGATTAGGTATGTTTAGATACAGTTTATGTAGGTGTTGTTTTATTTATGAAGATCAAGGAAATAGATTGCTTTTTTCTGTAATATATGATTGTAAAACTGAAGCAGTGGTTTGTTATACATTGTGAGAAATGTGTAATTCTTTTTATGTGGGTAAAAGAATGAGATAATTTTAAGAAAGAATTAGTGAAGATATCAATGCAATTAAGAATATGGATTGTACAAAAATTATCTCTCTAAGCATTCTACTATCTGCTTTGACATGAGGAAGTTTTCTTTTTTGTGTTGGATAGGGTTTCTGACAATTTTAATAATGCTTTGGTTAGAGACTTGAATATTTATCTTGAGGACAAAGAATATGGCTGGCAATGAAGGCTTAATACGAGGAAACTATGTGGGTAAAATGAACACCATAATGTTAAAAGTGTTTTAAAAGCAAGAACATTGAAATATTATGTTTTTACTGTTAAATGAATTTGCATTTATTCATCTATTTTACATATTTTTGAAATAGATGTTTGGACGACTTTGTTATTGGTGCTTGTGGTTGTGTAATTTTTTTTTAAATGTTATATAAATATTGATTGAAGTTAAATTGTACTCATTTTTAATGGCTCCAAGCTTGCAGTTGTCTGCAGACATGGTCAGCCAGAGTCCCTACATGTTGGCCTGGACCTCTGAGAAGTAGATGCCAAACAGGAGAGGACTCAGGACTAATCTCTGTGGGACTCCACTCATGACTGATCAGCTGTCTAACTTGGAGTCCACTACTTTCACACTATGAGTTCTATCTGTGAGCCAATTTGCAACCCACCTAGTGATTATAGGGGTTGAGGCCTAGTTTGGTGAGTTTATCAATAATTCCTGAGAGGGGAATAGTATCAAGGGCCTTGGCCAAATCAAGGTAGGCTGTATGAACTGCCTTGCCCTCATCCACAGCTCTAAGTAACTGACTCATAGAAGTCAACCAGGTTGAGCAGGCATGATCTTTCACAAAACCAAACTGCATGAAATCTAACGTTTGGAGATTCCATGTATCCTTGTTAATTAGGCCCATAATGATGTGCTCCATTGCCTTAAATATCAGACTCATCAGGCTAATGGGTCAATTTTTCCCAGGGTCTGTAGTTGCTCCCCCTTTATGGAGAGGGATGACTGTAGCAGTGCACCATTCATAGGGACAAAGCCTGAGGTGAGACTGTGATTGAACAGGGCACACAGATGCAATGCCAGTTCACTTTGTAGTTCATGTAGAATACATCCAGGGATATTGTCAGGTCCCATGGTAGCTGTATTCTTGGCCTTGGGCAATGCAGCTTTAACCTGTGTTGTAGTAATGCTGGGTGCCTGGCATTCTTCCAGTATTGTGATTGGTCCTTTAGGGGGGGAGAGAGGGGTAAAGTTGGCACTGAATCTGTTGGCCAGTATGTTGGCAATATCTGTTGGATCAGTATTGGAGGTACCATTGTGCAATAACTCAGAGAAAATGTGGGTATTGCTGTGGAGATCCTTGCTATAACTATAGAAGGCTTTGTGGTTGTTTTTATTGTCTGCCGCAATTCTGCCTTCATAGCTGGCTTTAGAGGTTTTGATGATGGAGCTCAACTTTTTGTTGAGGCTAATAAGGAAGTTTTTCCAGTCTTGGGACATCACCTTTTTCAGCAACAGTTTCTTTCTTCTGTTCTAGGGTTTATTAATGGGAGTGGACCACCAGATTAGCTTCCTTTTTTTGGTGGAGAGCGTCTTGGTTCGGTTGTGTATGTCTAGTTCCATGCATTTATGTATGTGTCATACAGTGAATTGGTGTATGATTCAGCAGTCATGCATCTATTTTCCATTGACATGGGTGCCGCAAAGTTAGCCCCCCCCCCATCCAGTGGCTATGATGAGACATTTTCTATAGTTAAATACCTGGTGGCCTCACTGGGCCCTTTTTTAACAATGACTGAAGAGATTAAATGAAAACAGGCAAAAACAATGTTGCAGCTACAGCTTGAGACATTTCAAAGTGTTTCCAACAAACTGAATGAATAAGAGATATTGGCAGCTGGCAAGGAAATTCTTTTTACAAGAAAGGGAGTGGCATTTGGTAAGGAAATCTTTATTTTACCATAGATACAGTCCACCATTTTCTACTTGCAGCTCTGCTTCTCATCTGCTGCCACATGAGTTTCTTCAGGATTCAGTCAATTTCATTACCTGCTCAGCTGAAGAAATCATTGCTTCAGCTTACAGAAAGCTCATCATCTGCGTATCCGTTTGATGGCAATGTTATTAATCATCCTTCAGCTTTAGATTTTTGCATGACCTGCCCACCCCTTAGACAAGCTATTCAGATTAAAACCTGCTCAAGATCATTACACATCTTTAAAAAGTGAATGGATTTAACTTTAAAGTATGCAAGTCTATCCTCTGTATCTTACTGTATTGTATTGCATGTTATTAACTATCTGTTTTTGTAATAGTAATCCATGACCATGACTATAAATTGTGCACTCTTTATATGTACTATAGAAACTCTTTTTTCTGTAATGAGTTGTGACTGAAAAAGTTCTGTTGGTTTCCAGTCCTTCAACAAGTAAAATGCAAATAAAATCAGTAAATACAGGTAGGGAAGCTGAGTTAGTGTGTCATATCAAGAAGGTCAAAAATTTGCTCATAATGGCACTTTACAAGCGTAATATCTATATTAATATATATATATATATATATATATATATATATATATATATATATATATATATATATATATATATATATGGGTCCCTATCAGCTGATCGTGTTTTTTTTTTTTTTTTTTTTTTCAGAAACTCAAAATGCATATGGTTTTGAATGGAGATGGTGCAGACTGGGAAATTTACACTTTTCCTCACTTCCTGGAGTCAGTATATATGATTTGCAGGAGGTGTGGGGCCTCAGCCCCCCACATGAGGGGTGTACAGGAGGTTGAATCCTTGCAAAAATGTAAAATGGTAGATTTTTATGTTTTTTTGTGGTTTTTTTTTTTTTTTTTTTTTATGTTCAAGTTTTCAGGAACTTGATCATATGGTCTCAACAGTATGACTTTCAAGTTTCTGAAAACTCAATCATCTGACATAGACCCATATGTGCATATATATATATATATATATATATATATATATATATTTATATGCACACACATATAGGTTCATAGGTTCATAGGTTCATACTAGGCTATCTGCCCAAGGGCATTTATAAGCCTAGCCCATAGTTATGTGGCTTTCGCCACCCCTTTAGTTTGAATAAAAACTATGCCTATCATTTTGCTGTGCCTCTGTCAAGCAGTGACACTGAAGTAATCCCTGGGGTATATCTGCAATCTCCCATCCATTGGTCAAGATTCCTCTTGAACAAGGCCAGAGAGGTGCTCTGCCTCACATGTACCGGGATTTTGTTCCACAGCATAGGGAGTCTCTGGGTGATGAATCTGTCCCTCCAGCACGTTCTATTTATAACCGTGTCAAGGTTTAAGTCTCCGCCCTTGTGGTTCTGAGGGATCTAGATTTTTGAGGTGAAGCATATTCATCAAATCTGGGTTTGACATGGCCTTATATGTCAGGCACAGGTCACCTCTGAGCAAGCGGTATGAGACTGAATAGAGCTGGAGTTCTTTCAGTCGGGCAGCATAAGACATATTTTTGAGACCCTTTATCCTTTTGGTGAGGAACATTTGGGGCCTTTCAAGCTGCAGCAGGTGTCTGGTCAGATACATTCCGAACGGGCATTGTACTCAATCATAGGTCTAATGAGTGATGAGTACAGGGGACGATGACCTCCCTTGATCTAGATGTGAATCCCTTCATGATCAGGTGGGTGATATAGAAGGTTTTCCTAACTACTTTAGCAACATGAGTGTCAAGCGAAGGCTACTGTCAACCTGGGTCCCCAGATCTCTGATGACTTTTCTGTGCTCAGTGGATTGCCACCTATATGGTAGCTAGGGGTAACCTTGTTTTTCCCGAAGGGTATGCCTATGCACTTTTTGGCGTTTAACTTCAGGCCATGGCTCTGGCACCAGTTATCCGTTTCTGTGAGGCCCTTCTGGAGGATATCTGTGTCAGATGTGTTTTCGACTATGGCGCCCAGTTTGCAGTCATCTGCAAACTTTGTCAGCCATAACCCTCCTGTGTTTGCTTGTACTTCAGAAAAGTAGATGCCGAACAAGAGTGGACCCAGGACTGAGACCTGTGGGACACCACTTGTGACAGGCTTTGAGTCTGACATGGCTCCAGCAACTCTGACCCTGTGGGTTCTGTCACTTAGCCAGTTTGCAACCCATCTTGTGATGTATGGGTTTACATTCAAGCTGATGAGTTTTTCGATGATACCTGAGTGGGGTATTGTGTCGAAGGCCTTTGCCAGGTCGAGGTAGGCTGTATGGACTGCCTTTCCCTCATCAATGGCCTTGGTGACTGTCTCGAAAAAAGTCAACCAAGTTTAAGAGGCAGGATCTGCCTTTGACAAAGCCAAACTGGGTTTGATCCAAAGTCTGCAAGTTCCTATGTCTTTATTTATGAGTTCCATTATGATCCTCTCCATGGCTTTGCAGATAAGGCTTGTCAAGCTAATGGGGCGGTAATTTCCAGGGTCTGTGGAGGCACCGCCCTTATGAAGTGGGACCACAGTCGCCGTGCGCCACTCCTTGGGTACGTATCCTGAGGTGAGGCTAAGATTAAACAGCTGTCCTAACTGTGGGTTTAATTCCTCATTGAGTTCATGAAGCACACAGCCGGGGACACCATCCAGTCCCATGGATGCTGTGTTTTTTGCCTTAGTGAGGGCAGTTCTCACCTGGGAGGTGGAGATGTTTGGGGGGCTACAATCCTCTGGAATAGATATCTCTCCTTTTGGGAGAAGTTTGCACTGAACCTGTCAGCCAGTATGTTGGCAATGTGTGTAGGTTCAGTAATTTTCACATCATTTTGAACTAATTCTGAGCATATCTGGGAGTTTCCTCCTAGGTTTCTAACATAGCTAAAGAAGGCCTTATGATTCTCTTTAGAGTCCTTGGCGATTTTTCTCTCAAAATTTGCCTTGGATGATTTTATGAGAGCTCTTAGTTTTTACTTATAATGATCAAAGGTGTCTTACCTTTCAAGGATTTTGCTCTATCTTGTAGTAGCTTCCTCCTTTTGTTGTAGAGCTTGTTTATGGCTGGGGTCCACCAGACTGGACGCTTGCCTTTGGTATAGAGAGTCTTAGTTTTGTTTGGGATTGCCTGATCCATGCAGTCCTGTAGGTGCTGGTAGAAGGCATTTGTAAGTGATTCAGCGGTTTGAGTAATGTTTACCACTGGCTCAGGGGCCTTAAAGGAGACCACACTAGTTTTTAGAAGTGTGAAATCGGCTTTTGAGAAGTTTTTCACTGTGGTCTTTTTTGTTTCAGGTGGGGGCGGGATGAGGACCTCCAGCGAGATTAGTTTATGATCTGATCTCACCAGTGAGGGGTATACTTCCGGTGTTGAACATTTTGATCCCATGTTCGTGATGATGAGATCAAGTATGTTTTCTCCTCTTGTGGGGATGGTGACTAGTTGTTCCATGGCATTTGAGTTTATGAACTCCAGGAATCTTTGGGTTAGAGTGTAGCTATAGATATATGTATTTCTCTAGAAATGTTTGTGTATGAGTGTGTACATAGGTAGTCTATAGATTGCTTGAAAAATAGACAGCAAGGTTGACAGATGTGTGTGAATGTGTGTATGTCCATATATGTATACTGGAAGAACAAATATTTCCTCCTTTGTAGCAATCATTGCTGAATAACTTGACTCTCATCTAAAGATTCAAAATAAAATTCAACATAGTTGGCCCTTACTGTATTTATGAGCACTGAATATGATTTATAGTGGGTTAATAATGTAATTTCACACTTTAAAAAAACATTTCATTTTCCCAGTCTTAAACACAAGTGAAAATGATTATAAGACATTTGATATAGAGCTAGTCCAAGAAAGAAACATGCACAGCTATCTTATTCACTAACCTCAGCTGTTTACAGTTTTGACTACATGACTGCTAATCTTCCTAAATGAAGTAAGTGCTTGGGTTGGGAATGGTGTTGTCAAGGCACAAGAACAGCTCCTAACTGCATCTTCATGAAAATGACACTTTTGCATGAATTCAATCAGGTAATTAATGTGTTATATTTTGTCTAGTGACAAACAAATTATAATCCTGATGGCATTGTTTTGTTTCTCTTTTTCAGGTAATATGTTTGTCATCAGTCTGTCTGTGGCAGACATCATAGTAGCCGTGTATCCCTACCCTTTACTTATTGGTGCCATTTTACAAAACCAGTGGACGTTTGGAAACACACAATGTCAGATTTCAGTGATGATTCATGGATTAAGTTTTATTGGTTCAGTCTATAATATAATGGCCATAGCAATCAATCGATGGTGCTGCATTTGTCATAGCACCACATATGAGAACTTATACAGCATGAGAAGTACCTGCTTCTATATTTTTCTGACATGGATGCTTAGCTTTATTCTAGTTTTACCTATGTTTTTAGTTGGGGCTTTACAGTATCACCCCCATGTATATTCTTGTACATTTATCTTCACAGCAAATGTATCATTAACTGTTGGTGTTGCAGTATTTCACTTTATTATACCAGTAACTGTTGTAATCTACTGCTATGTACAAATATGGGTTCTGGTCATTCAGGTCAAGTACCGTGTTAGACAAGAGAGCAAACAGAAATTGAAACCAGGAGAGGTACGTAACTTCCTTACCATGTTTGCAGTGTTTGTCCTTTTTGCGATTTGTTGGGGCCCATTCAGTATTCCTGGTTTAATCATGGGTTTCAGTCCACCAGGAAAGGCACCTATCATTCCAGATTGGCTTTTTGTTGTAGGATACTTTACTGCATGTTTCAATAGCTGCCTCAATGGTATGGTTTATGGAGTTTTTAACCAGAACTTTAGACAGGAATATAAAAGAATACTTTGGTCACTATGTGCACTTGTACTAAGATGGATAAAATATTTTAATTAGATAGGAAATAATGGATTGGATTCAAAACCTCTTATGTCCAGTCTGGGATGACTTCTTCTGACTCAAGAAAAACATTGTTCATTCTTGTTATTTCTTGTTTCATTGACTGTTATTGACATTGCTAAAAACAAATGAATTAAACTAAATGGCATGCGGTTGTGAGAGTTTAAAACCCTTTCAGGATACTGCCATTTGGATAGTATTTATCTTTTGTTCTACTTAATTCCTGAAAAGAAATCTAGCACTGGGAACACTGTGGGCAAAGTAATGAATGTGCTCCCCAGCCTGGCATTGATAAATGCCTCTTTACCACATTCAAGCCCAGTTTTGTTGGGACTGGTATTTGTACGGTCAGCTCATTTCCAGTTTGTCAGGAATTAGACTGCAATTTTGGCTAAAGGTTGCTTGTGATTTTGTAGAAATCAAAGCCTAACTAACATGCCAGTAATCAACTTTTAAGATCTCACATGCCCTTCTACTGGTAATATACATATATTAATCAATACCTTAGGGTAAGACAGTGGCACAGCAGAAAGCATTGTTGCCTCATAGCAAGAGGTTCCCCAGTTCCTTTCTCAGCTGTGTTGCCTTCTCTGTGAAGTCTGTATGTCCTTCCTTTGTTCCTGCAGATTTCCTCTGGTTGGTGTGGCTTCCACCCACATTCCGACAACATGCAGTTGGCATATTGGGCACTCTAAATTGGCCATAGGTGTGAGTCAGTGTACCCGTTTGTGGTGCGGAAGAATTGCTGTGGCAGGGATAGCCAATGGCATTGTAAAGCTTGAATCTAGATGATTGTCACTGGTAAAGTGACTCCCCGACCCCATGTGAAAAAACTGGGAAAAGCTGTTGTGACTGCATGAATTAAAGGAATCAACACCTTACTAATTCTCCAGAAGCCCACATTCTATGTCTTTAAAAGGTGCAGTCCCCTCTAACCCTGATTCAAATGTTCTAAAGCTGTCAGTCACCTCCAAGTGGAATCATGTTACACAAAAGTACTGTAGTCCATTACTAATGTACTGTCTGAAGACTGATTTTTGTGTCTATGTGAGTCACACCACATAAGTACTGTACTGGTCAGCTACCCAGTCCATCATGTTATCTGTATCCAACAGTATATTCTAGGAATGGAGCCTGGTCCCACCTCTTCCCATATGAACTTACTGTTACTTTCTATTTGATGCTTATTGCTGAGGATAACCAGGAAACAAAGACTATAAGTCATCTTACTGAGTGTATTCTGAGCCATTAAAATAACACATTCTTCATAGTATCCTTTGGTTCTAGGTACTTAATAGGCTATTGATCTGTGATAGTCATAAGAAGTTGAGCCTTATATTCCCATGGTAGTGTTTAGCCCTTATATTTTGCATAAGAATAACCCAAAGATAAGCAGGTCAAGGATATGTTAGGACACATATGTGTTGCCCCTATTCATGAGGGACATAGGCAATAAATCAGTGGTAAATTTACAGTTCTTCCCAGTCCATTCATCCAAATTACATATCAGTAGAGTAAAAGAATAACTTTGTTTGATGAGTAGTGGAATACTGTTCAATGGAAGTGCATCCATGCAACATGTTCTGCTAATTTTGCAAAAGAGATTGAGCTCTGTTTAGCCAGTAGTTGTGTTGCTATTACACATGACAATGTGTAATACAATTGACAGAATAGGGTCTGTTGAAGCTCTACATGTGAGACAGCTGCTGCTCATTAGCCTGCATGATACTGATTAGAGGGATAAAACTTTCAGATTGTCGGCATAGTTTTTACAATTTAGCTTTTTTTTCCTGGGAGAACATTTTGTGGTTAATAGGGATTTTGACCTCAGCCAGCACTGTGACATATAGGGGACAAAACTCTAACTGCAGCCTAGGTGACCAGGGTTCTGAGGCATCTGAGATGCTGAAAGAGAGGCTTGGGTAGGCCCATCGTCGTATGTAGGGCATTTGTTGATGATGTTCCTGAGGGGAGGTGTGATCCAATGAGGGGAAAAAGCCCTTGAATGAGGTCAGTCAACACAAGGGAGGTGGCATGGAATGTGTAGGTGACAAAGAATTCTCCCCATGAAAGTAGTCAGCCAGAGCCCAAGGATACCTGTAAGCTCCATGCCAGCCCCAGCCCTAATGGAGAAAGTTTGGGGGGGTAATAAGGTGGCTGGAAGACTTAGTAATAGATGATGGGTTCTGAATAGTGTGCTTAAGAATGATACAGGAAGGAGAAAAAAAACACATTCGTTTTGCCTTCCAAAAGGTAAATGACAAAGAAAAGTCACCCAGGGTCTGAACCTAGGAGTACAGCACTAGCTGGAGGCATTTTGGAGGAGGTTGATCTGCTAACCTAACTTCATGGGTTCTATTTGTGAGCCAGTTTGAGTTTATGTTTGAAATGACATTTAACTGGAAGAGTTTAATTACAATGCCTGAGTGTGAGATGGTGTCAAATACCTTTGATATGTCTAAATATGTGGTGTGACCTGTACTGCCCTCATCCATTGCTTCAGTAACTTTTTTAAAGAAGTTCACTAGTTTAAACAGGCTGAGCCTGACACTGATGATCTGAACAGGGCAGGGATGAGAACCTGTAGGTTACATATACCTTTATCTATTGTTTCCATAAGAAATATTTGACAGCCTTACAGATGAGATTGCTCAGGCTTACGGGTCGATAATTATTCAGGTTCACTGAAGCCCCACCTTTGTGCATAGGAATAAGTGCTGCTTTCCTCCATTCATCCATCACAAATCCTGTTTTGAGGCTAATATTGAATAGCTTTTGCAGGGGATCAGAGAAGTCAGGTTTCGGCTAACCTATTAGGCAGCCTGATGTTATCTGGCTCCATAGACATGGTGTGCTTTTTTTTTTCCAAACATCTTTATTAAATTTACACATATGACAAAGGCAATCTTACATTTATATAAATGAAAAACATACAAAATGAGATCACTTTAGATGCAAAAGTCTACATCACAGACACCACTGAAACAACTATAGTTGTAAACATTATACATCACTTATAAACCATCCAGTCAATGTGAGTTAAGCATTATATAGATCATCCAAATTCTGCCTCCTAAACTTTGTTCTTGCTCTGCAAATATTGTTCCCACAATTCCCATGTTTTCCTATGTAGTTTGCTGCTTCCCTTTTCTAAAGATCCCAATTACAGTTGTTTTATCTCTGTTACTATATTTACTACTTCTAGTAAAGTTGGTTTAGACTTTGATCTCCATTTTCTAGTAACTGTTTTTGGCAGCTACCATAATTAGACTCAGCAAGGCTTTACCATGTCTAGGCAATTCAAAACATTTGCTACCCACCTGATGAAAAAATTCTTTGGAGTCTACTTGGAGTATAAAAATACCTATGTAAACACTTCCAGGCAAAGATCCTAAATCTTCTACACTTTGTTGCATATTTGGCAGATATACATATATCCCCCCATTGTCTCTTTGTAAATTGCATATCCGATTTCTCTTCCCAATCCTTTCTAAGCTCCTCTGATCGATTCTTATAATTATTATGCAATATTTTATATGTTTTGCTAATTATACTTTCTTTAATGACAGTTTCTGTTCTAGATTCTATTAAAAACGCTACCAGTACTGGTCTTTCATTTAGAAGCCCCCTATTTCTTTCTCTTTGCCTATACTCTGATATCAATCCTTGATAGGATAGACATAGTGTTCTTGACCTTAGATAATACCTTGAGAACTTTTTCTTGGGATATTTGAATGGGGTGTAGATCTGGGAATTTAATTTGAGAATTTTGTGGAAGGTGAAGTTTTAGCTACATTTGTCTGCTAGTAGATTGACTATGACCTCTGATGCTGGGTATGTGATATCATTCACTATTAGCTCTGCATAATGCCAGACAGCATGGATTTGACATCAAAAAATTATAACACCCAGTTTAAAAAGTTGAAGTCTGGGGTGCATCAAATAACCCCTGTCCTATGTTAGTAAGTCTATTCTGTGAGGAAGCTTGTGGTAATTGTTTTTTGTCATTTTTAACTGAATGGGAGTCACTGTTGCCTGCGTCAGAACAGAGAGTCACTACAATAATCATTGGGAAGTTCTTCTGTGTTCTTAGACATACCCTCTTTGTCAGGGGAAAGGGTAAAAAAGCATATAGGATATATATCCCACACATGGCAATGAAAAGACATCTGTCTTCGAGGCCTGTGTGCTAGGATACCTAGAGTAGTATTTCCTTAACTGTCTGTTGCAGCTGTGGGCAAACAGATCTACTTGAGAAGATATTCATAGATGGATCGATTCCTAGAAGACTCAAAGGTTTAACTTCCATCTGTTCTGGTCCTGCTCTGCTTTTCTGCAACAATTTTTTTCCTCTGAAAGAATATATGTCGCTTAGAGGGACAGATTGTACTGAGTCACTGGATCCCAGCCACCATAGCTAGTCTGCAGAGGAACAGTCCCCCACACACACATTTGGCCCTGAATCCAAAGATGGTTCAGAGATATGAGACCATTTATTATAGATATCATTTCTCTGACACTTATGTGCATTAATTTTTCTTGTTTGCTTGTTTCAGAGGCCTTGAACTTTCACCCCATGGAAACAGATCCCCAGGCAAGGTCTGTTGCATCTGTGGTTACAGACTGAGTAGGACTTGGAAGGGAAAAATTAAGATGTTGTGTGAGAGGCGAATGATTCACTCACTGGAGTAACTTCTTTGCACAAAGCCCAGCACTGAAGTCACAGAAATCTGAAATGGAAAGGAATGCTGTTGTTGAGTCACGATTTGAGAAACTAATTAATTTTCCTTATGTGTAAATTGGCCAAAGTAATTATAATAGTAGAGGTCATGAAACCCTAGAATTCTGAGATATTTTTTGGCAACTGCCTTAGTTTTGCTGGAAAATATCAGAAACTACTTCTTGTAGCATTCTGTTTTGTCCTAAGTAAGAAAAGCCATCACAAGGGATATGCCCAATGGTTTACTATTGTTTGTGCAAATGACATTCTATCGGCTGCAATGTGCCAAAAAACAGAATGTCGAATGCACAAGCACTGTTGCACCAGATAGTTGACTCCACTTATGCAAATGCACAACTGCATTCTCTTAAGTAGAAATCAACTATCTGCACAGAGATCGCGGTATAGTGGGGAGTGGAAATTCATCCACATCCCCACTGTAGTGCGATCTCGGAGTTAGAATATATAAGTAGGGGGGTGGGGAGCTTGCCCCCCTGAAAGAAATGTGATAGCTGTATAGGAGTTTGATTTACATCAGCTCCTATATGGCTATCACATGGTGGTTTCGACAACAATGTTGAGTCAAATGCGTCGAGCATTTGGTTCGACATTGTGTAAGTTATTTTTTTTTTCGGTATTACCATTCGTTTATTTGAAGGGAAAATGTTTTTCCATTCGAATAAACAATAGCAAACCGTGCCCAATAGATATCCGAGAAGAAACCCTATCCTGTGAGGCGGAATGAGAAAAGTTTCTCTATGTTCAACTGAAAACCCAGGTTGAGAAAAAGTTTTTTTTTTTTTTTTTTTTAAACTGCGAAAATCAGGCAGTCATATAAATATGAAAAAATCTGAATGCCCTGCAACCTGCAATATATCACAGAGGCCAGGCACTTTGTAAACACTCTTAGAACTGTTGACAAACCAAAAGACAAAACAAAAAGCTGAAAATATAAACACACACTTAAAAATACATAAAAGAAGTATCTGAAATCTTTGAGAACAAGAATGCATTTATAAGTAACTTTTAAATCCATAGTTACCAGAAAACTGAGAACTGTGGTGGTGGTGCTGCAGTAGCATTGTCGCCTCACAGTAAGACGTTGTCCTGTTCATTTCTCAGCTAGAGTGTCTTCTGTGTGGAGACATGCATGAATGGGAGTACCTACGTTGAAGGTTGTGTGTCAGGGCTGGCAACACGACATGTAAAAATCTACTGCCAATCATTAGCGGACCGGAGTTCCGCTGTGGCGACCCCTAACCGGGAAAAGCCGAAAGACGCAACAAGTTACCAGAAAATTGAGAGGTGGAATAAAAGGTAACAAAGACTGAAGGGAGAAAATTTTAAACTTTGGGATCTTTATGTGAGGATTTATTATAGAAAGGTCTAGGACAGCTCTCCAGATTCTTTCTTTGCTTGCTACCAGAAGAACTCTTCAACAAAATCCTTTCATCTTTGATTTTGTGGAACAGTTTTTATAACTCCCTGAGACAGCATCCAGTCAAGGACAGAAAAAAAGGGGATCGATTGTGTTTATGCAGAGGAATCCCCTGAAAAGGAATGAGGTAATCACACTGCCAGTTGCTGGTTTTTAGAATTATTATCATTCCCAGTTTTCTGAAGGTACCTGGGGCCACAGAGGAAACTGAAGATACTTTGTCAGAGGCAGACCTGACTGTCCGGATGGGAAGGGTAAAGCACGGTAGGGGCATATACAGGTATGCACCAGTTAATGTCTGGGATAGGTTTTATTTCATAGAACCTTAAGCAATGTGGGCATTAAGCAAACACAGTATTCTTTACACTGTGCTTCACTAACGTCCTTCTGCACAATGTCCACCTGCATTTACATCCGCTTAGTCCAGTACAGATGTAATGCAGTCAGAAGGTATGTGGAAGGATGTTAAGCAGCCAGACCTGTACTCAATATGTTTCCTTACATTGTCCTTGGTTTTAGTTGGACCCACTTTTCTTTTTTGAGCCTCCTTGCCATTGCTTTTTGAAATTTTGTTTGTCTGAGCCTTGCTGGGAACACTTATTCCATTCCCTGAAAGAGGAATCTGAATTGGAAGAAAAGTTTCTATTATGTTTTTGGAAAGGAGGGTTTAAAAATCAAGGTACCCCCCATCCCCCACCCGTCTAGTCTTATCTTGTCATTTCACTTTTACCTTTTCATCAAACCATTTAAGGACCTCATCATTGGAAGGGTGAAATAGGTTGATTGGTTCACAGGAGATTACTAGGCTAACACCTTAGGAGTGCTTACAAGCCTTGCCAATATAATCCAATTTTACCCATTATATATGGTCAGAGGTGCAAGGGAATGACATGGATTTTTGTCTATGCATTGAGTATTTTACTGATTAAAAACACCCAACAATGAAAAACAATCTTCAAATAGTTTTTATAACATCTATTTGTATTTGTATTAAGTGCATGCATTGCCACTTTAAAAAAAAAAATGAAAATTGATTATTTAATTAATTAACATTGTGAAGCAATGTCCATAGTAAATATATAGCATTCTTTCACTGTAAAACTGTAATTTTTTAATTCATCTAAAAAAATCCATGAGTTCTTCAAATAATATCTGCTCTTCTGAACAATAGGATTTAAAATGTTATCCAAATAAGCTGATATTTTCCCTGTTTTATTATGAGGTGCAGACACAATTGGTCTAAAAGGTGTCTGTTCAGGATTTTTGTGAATCTTAGGTATACCGAATAGGAACCCTAATTGAGGTTCTTCTACCATACAAAATTCAAATGTATCTAAATCATTGAATCCTTGATGTAACAAGTCTAATAAACTAAGATCCACTTTCTTGTAACTAAGCCTAACAAAATCCTTAGATATTTTTTTGTAACTTGTAGTGTCACTCAAAAGCTAATGCATAGTCTCTATATATGTGCTATTTATTACAACTATGCCCTATCCCTTGTCTGTTTTCATGTATCTGAAGTTATTATACCTGCCTAAGTGCAAGAATTTCATCCTTGCTCAGATTACAGTATTGATATCAGACCACTTGTTGGTATTGTTTAAAACTTGATGTAATTCTGTTTCAACAATGGAGGAAAAAACATTCAAAGTATATACTAAAGCAGGGTTGTTCCAAACTTATGTTCTTTAATGTGAAGATAACTAGACTTCCTAATAGCCTGATGAGTCCTGATTTAAGCTGTTTAAGAAGCAGCCTCATATATCATTAAGCCGCACTGAAACCATGTTTTTAGCTTTAGAGAACACAGTGGAACCTGTTCTTTGGTAATAATTGGCAGTGGAGTGGTGATGGGTATTTCATGGAGGAGAACTAGGGGGGTGATGCAGAGGTGAAATTTGAGCTGAATTTGTTAGCCAGCAGATTTGCTATATCTTCTGGCTGAATACAGGTGATGCCATCTACAATTAATTCTGCACATTACTGGGCATTGCATTTAAGACTGTAGATATAATTGAAAAATGCCTTATTGTTATCTTTAGCTTTGGAGGCTATTTTTACCTCAAAGTCTGCTTTCAGAGACTTGACTATTTCCCCTGAATCACTTGTTTAGACTAGTGATGGACATTTTGCTTTGTTGTGCACATTCCTTCTTACTTTTTGAAAGGATTTTCTTTATTTTGTTCTACAACCTATTAATATCAGGGATTCACCATGGTGGCTTGTTTTTGCAGTTTAATCTGGGTTTATGTCTGTCTGGTACTGCCGTTTCTATGCAGTTCTTTATATGGTCATGCAGAAATTTTGTAAACACCTCTTCAGAAGTTTCTGTATATTTGGAGAGCTCAGACATTATCTATTCTGTCCCTTAATAGGGGGTGGTTTACCTTAACCTTAACTTTTGGAGGGGTTAGGTGGATGGACTAGTTTCACCTTTATTTCAAGTGAGACCACTTTGTGATCTGGTGTTACCAGTGAGGATATTACACTAGGGGGTTTAGCACTGTCCCATATTTGTGAGTACCAGTCCTAGGATATTTGTTCTCCTAGTGGTAGTCAGCTTTGACATCCTATGGTAAAATCTGTGAATGTAGACAGGCAAAATCTTTTCATGACGGACTCAGTTCCAACTGCTTGAGAGATAGCATCAGCAGTGTCACAAACACATTTTAGACAATGTTCACTTACCTGGGTCAGCAAAGATACTAAGGAGTTAAGACATGCCTTAGCCTCAGATAAATAAGGCTATCAATTAATTTCCTCATATTGTCAAAAGAAACCAGTCGAAATTTAAGCATGTGAGCCTGACACTTAATGATTCTCAAAATCAAAGTGTAAACTTTTTTTCTCAACATATGAAAGTCTTTTCACAGCTTGTTAGACTTAATAGGGATATCTACTTACAAAGAGTTTGCCAGTAGCCATTTTTTAATAGAGGCATTACTGGCTGGTTTGACATAGCATTAGAAAAAATGGAATTGATGGGTCTGGGGTACCTTATATAATTTATAAGATGTTCTTGGAGCAGGTGGTTAGTTTAGAAATATGTTCAATGCATTTTAAAAGCTGTAAAAGATACTTCTAAAGAGTTTCTGTGGTACAGATAGATGAATGGATTGATAGATATACAAATAAAAAGTCCCTGTATTTTTCTTATTTAGTCTAATAAGCTTTACAAATTGATCCACAACTAAAACAAATCATAATGATGGGGATAAGGCACATCCTTAATTTATTCATTTTGCATTATTTATGGAATGAGACATGAAGAATAGATGTTAGAGTATATCTGTTTTAATATTTCCATAAAATTCCTAGGTAAGCAATACATGTTTAATACCTTGCACTAGATGAAATCTGTTAAATTATTTTTATTTATTAACCTAAATGCACAACTTGCATTTTGCAATTATTATTATTAGCAGTAGCACAGTCTAATATTATGATTCTTGTTATATTATCCAGTGAATGACAAATTATTATTAACTCAGTTTGGTCACCACCAAAATATATATATATATATATATATATATATATATATATATATATATATATATATTTACATATTTTAATTTGTTTAACACAACAACACAACAGGCATAAGTGTTTTGTAAACCATGTTAAGTAAAGAAACAGCATATACTACAAAATCATTTGGGAGTTATTTTCTTGGTTTAATATCAGTGAATTTATGCAAATGTATACAAAGTTAGAATGGAATTTAATTGCATTAACTTGTCTCTGAACATAAGACAATTGCTACATTGTCTCAGGATACCCATATCTATCAAGCTGGCTACAGAGACATGTGGAAATTGAATATCTATGTTGTTTGAACAAGTATTTGGGTGAGCTACTATAGGTGATGGACTGGATTATACAGAGATCTCCTTGGGTTTTCAATGGAGTATGGCATTAGACTAGGTTAGATTGCATTATGATTTGATAGTAGTGTTGTTTAGTGTGAAATCTAGCTCCTCTAAACTTATCTCTGAGGAATGCCTTTGTTTTAGCCGCACTAAGTTATTGTTTGAGTTCTAAGGGAAGTTTTATAGATAAAATTTTCTTTCTGTGCATATGTGTCTGTACTTGGCACTGCCAACCTCTTCATGTATCAACATCAAGAAAGATGCCTTTTATGTGTGATGCAACAATAAACTTAAAGTAGCTTGGTAAGGCAATTTCTGATATTAGGGACCTTTAGAATTATTTAAAGGCAAAATTAACTAATAAAACAAAAATAAAGCAGCAGCACTCTAAATACTTAACTGAAATGCAAAATAACAAAATAAATATCTTATTTGTCAGGGATGGAGGAGGATTAATTCTGGACTCTAAGACTGTGGCTCTAGGAGTTCTGAGAAAATGAGAAGGAAGCAATTTGTAATAAAAGTAGGTTTATGCAAGTGCAATACTGGTTTGCTAGTTGGGCACTTAGTATTATGTATATGTGGAAAGCAATGGGTGGAGAAGTACTTAAAAAGTTTACACAACCAACAATAGCAATGAAAGAGAGGAGGGAGAGACACTGGAATTCAGAGTACCATAAAGGGTAGAAGCCAGAGACTTGGCCTTTTAGAAACCACAACAAGAAAAGATTAAGAGTGTTGGGGAGAAATCAAACTGGAGCTTTACTCCTATGGTTAGAATTTCAGAAACTGTTAGCTTAATGTCTCAGTGAGGGTGGGGCAGACATAAAGAACAAAGAAAAAAAAACTAAAGAAAGATGAGCAGAAATTAACTGAAATACAACTTTAAGAGAGCATATCCAGCTATAAAAAGTACTGAAGCACAAATCCTAGAGCAAATTTCTCAATATTGCCATTACTGCAATCCCACCACAGACTAATTCAGTAGACTACTGGAATGCAACTTTAAGCAGGTATACACAGCTATAAAAAGTTCTGAAGCACATATCCTGGAACAAACTTCTCAGTACTGCCACTACTGCAATCCTACTGCACGCTAAGATACCAGACTATGCAGAAATTTACCAGTAACACTGAATAAAAGAATAAGCTAGACTGAAATATTGTTATGTACATAACACACTGTGTATTTCACAGGACATGCACCTGCATGCATCTGAAATGAATTTAAAAACACAGATATTACTTTTTACATCAAAATGTAGTACTATGGCCAAACAAGTCACAGATATTCAGGCATTTCTTAAGTATATGTCCATTCATTTTTAAATTAGTATTCATAGGTTCATAGGTGTGTACTAGGCTAATGGCCCTGGAGCCTTTACAAGCCTAGCCCATAGGATAACACTGGCATCGTCCCACCCGACCTTAGTCCCCAGTGCCTCTGTTGAGTAGAGCCAATGGAGTGATCTTCAGGGTGAATTTTCTATTTCCCATTCATTCATCAAGATTTCTCTTGAAGAGGGCCAGTGAGGTGCTCCGTTTGACATGTATGGGAAGTCTCTTCCATAGATTGGGCAGTCTCTGGGTTATGAACCTGTCCCTTCAGCTTGGTCTGTTAGTTGTGGTAATGAGGTTGAGGTCTCTGGAGCATGTGGTGCGGAGGCATTGGGATTTCTTTAGATGCAGCATTTCTAACAGAGCTGGGTCAGACATGGCTTTCTAAGTCAAGCAGAGATCGCCTTTAAGTAGGTGATATGAGATAGAGAATAGTTGGAGTTTTTTGAGTCTCTCCATATAGGACAAGTGTTTAAGGCCTAGGATCCTATTTGTGAGGTACTTCTGTGGCCTCTCCAGTTGTTGCAGGTGTCTAGTGAGGTACATGCCAAATGGGGCATTGTACTTGATGATTGGCCTGATGAGGGAAGAGTAGAGGGAGACAGTGACCTCTTTCTTCCTGGGTGCAAAACCTTTAGTAATGAAATGTGCCACATAGAAGGACTTTCTGACCACAGTGGCAATGTGGTGGTCAAAAGAGAGGTTGCTGACAACATGTGTTCCCAGGTCTCTTATAATGCCTTCTGTGTTCAGTGGACTGTCATCAGTGTGGTAATTCATGGGATCCAGGTTTTTCCCAAAGGGGATGATGACACATTTTTTGACATTGAGCTTAAGGCCATGGTTCTGACACCAGTTGTTGGTCTCAGTGAGGCCTTTCTGTAGGATGTCAACATCACTTGAAGAGTTAATAATAGCTCCCAACTTGCAATTGTCTGCAAACTTTTAATAAGAAAGAAGTGCACTCGACAAGAAACTGCAAAATAACAGAGTACAGATCCCCAAACGCGAGACTCAGGATACCAGTGATGTAGTTGAATACAGGATACCAGTAGTTTGGTAAAATATAGAGAATTTATTCACAATGTAGTATTAAAATAAAGCCAACACACGGAGCTCTAGTACAGGGTTGAGCGCTTTCATCTGATAAATCCCAGATTTCTTCAGAACCAGTTAGCTCCTAAATTACTTTCCTTTTAAAACATTTTTGGCGCCAAAAATTCCTTAAGGTGGATCCAATAAGTACATTTTGACCATAATCTTCAATTGTCTACATTAATTTATATAAATAATTTGTCATAATACTATATGTTCTTACATGTCATTAAAACTATATAAAATGTATAAATTGTATATAAGAAACATACATTATGTACTATGTTGTAAGTTAATTAAAATGTGGGGAAATTGTCCCTACGTATTAATATAGCAGACAATAATCTAAAATATCTAAAATATCTAAAGTATCTAAAATGTCTGCAAATACATAATAGATGCATGCTAACATTATAAAAACCTATTTTAAACAACAAAAACAAAAAATGCACATTTGTAAAAATACAAATAATTAATAAGTAATAACACTACACACATAGGTGGATGCAGGATGTGGGAATAGTGTAAACAAAAATAAGTACAATTCTAGATAAATACAATTATTAATTCAATGCTAGAAAAGGTTTTAAACTAATGTAATCATTGATACCTGGTGGGTATCTATATTTTTGAATTAATGTTGATGTGTATACATTGTTTACAAGTTCCACATCTGGTGGTACCCTTCTTTCTCTTACCAGTTCTGGTTCTATTGGTCATATAGTAGGAACTGACATTTGTACTGTATTCAAAACGGGAAGCAATTTAAAAAGATTAATTGAGTATGGAAAGAAGGGCCCACAAAACAAGAGAAAGAAGGGTACCACCAGATGTGGAACTTCTAACAATGTATACACATCAACATTAATTCAAAAATAAAGATAGACAATATTATTAGAACTACAGTAACATGTAGAAATGGGAATTGTAATACCCAACGTATTGTTTATATTGCTACCTGTACAAAATGCTCAGCCTTTTACATAGGATAAACCGAGAGGAAATTCAAGACTTGTATTTATGAGCATATGTACAGGATTAAGAAAGGGGATTCTAAAAATGCATTAAGCAAGCACATTTTAGAAAAGGGTAAAGACCACAATTTCACATTTGCTATCATAGACCAGGTTGAGATGGGAGATAGAGGTGGTAACTGGAAAACCTATCTGGCCTGGGTTGAAAGTAAGTGGCAAATTTGTATGGATGCGACCACACCACCAGGTATCAATGATTACATTAGTTTAAAACCTTTTCTAGCATTGAATTAATAATTGTATTTATCTAGAATTGTACTTATTTTTGTTTACACTATTTCCACATCCTGCATCCACCTATGTGTGTAGTGTTATTACTTATTAATTATTTGTATTTTTACAAATGTGCATTTTTTGTTTTTGTTGTTTAAAATAGGTTTTTATAATGTTAGCATGCATCTATTATGTATTTGCAGACATTTTAGATACTTTAGATATTTTAGATATTTTAGATTATTGTCTGCTATATTAATACATAGGGACAATTTCCCCACATTTTAATTAACTTACAACATAGTACATAATGTATGTCTCATATACAATTTATACATTTTATATAGTTTTAATGACATGTAAGAACATATAGTATTATGACAAATTATTTATATAAATTAATGTAGACAATTGAAGATTATGGTCAAAATGTACTTATTGGATCCACCTTAAGGAATTTTTGGTGCCAAAAATGTTTTAAAAGGAAAGTAATTTAGGAGCTAACTGGTTCTGAAGAAATTTGGGATTTATCAGATGAAAGCGCTCAACCCTGTACTAGAGCTCCGTGTGTTGGCTTTATTTTAGTACTACATTGTGAATAAATTCTCTATATTTTACCAAACTACTGGTATCCTGTATTCAACTACATCACTGGTATCCTGAGTCTCGAGTCTGGGGATCTGTACTCTGTTATTTTGGAGTTTATTGTCTGCGAACTTTGTCAGACAGAGTCCCTTCATGTTGGCCTGGCCTTCAGAGAAGTAGATACCAAACAGGAGAGGACCTAGGACCAAACCCTGTGGGATTCCACTGATGACTGGTTGGGAGTCTGACTTGGAGTCAGCTACTTTCACACTGTGGGTTCTATCTGTGAGCCAGTTTGCAACCCACCTAGTGATATAGGTGTTGATGCCTAGTTTAGTGAGTTTTTCTGTGACTCTTGAGTGGGGAATGGTATCAAAGGCTTTGGCCAGATCAAGGTAGGCTGTATATACCTTGCCATCATCCACAGCTCTGGTGACTGATTCAAAGAAGTCAACCAGGTTGAGCAGGCATGATATACCCTTCAAAAAAACAAACTGTGCGGGATCCAGACTTTGGAGATTCCCTATATCTTTTTTTTATTACATCCATGATGACGCGTTCCATAGCTTTGCATATCAGGCTCATCAAGCAAATGAGGTGATAGTTCCCAGGGTCTGTCGTCACTCCTCCTTTGTGGAGAGGGATGACTGCAGCAGTGCACCATTCAGTAGGTACAAAGCCTGAGGTGAGGCTGTGATTGAACAGTGCACACAGGTGAGGATTCTTTACATAACTACAGAAGGACTTGTGGTTGTCTTTACTATCTGCTGCAATTCTGTTTTCATAGCTAGCTTTAGAGGATTTGATGAGGAATCTCAATTTTTTGTTGAGGCTGATAAGGGAATTTTTCCATTCTTGGGACTTCACCTTATTCCATTCGGTAGGTACAAAGCTTAAGGTGAGGCTGTGATTAAACAGGGTACACAGGTAAGGTGCCAGTTCACTCTGTAGTTCATGTAGAATACAGTCAGAGATATTGTCAGGTCCCATAGAAGCTATATTCTTGGCTTTGGACAGTGCTGTTTTAACCTGTGCAGCAGTAATACTGGGTGCCTGGCAATCTACTGGTATTGTGATTGGTCCTTTGGGTGTGTGTGTGGGGGGGTAAAGTTGGCACTGAATCTGTCAGCCAGTATATTGGCAATATCTGTTGGCTCGGTATAGGTGGTACCATTGTGCAGTAGCTCAGAGCAAATCTGGGTATTGCCATGGAGATTCTTTATATAACTATAGAAGGCCTTGTGGTTGTCTTTACTTTCTGCTATAATTCTGTTTTGTAGCTAGCTTTAGAGGATTTGATGAGGGACCTCAACTTTTTGTTGAGGCTGATAAGGAAATTTTTCCAGTCTTGAGACTTTACCTTATTCCACATCAGTTTCCTCCTTCTGTTGTAGAGTTTGTTTATGGCAGGGGACCACCAGATTGGTTTCCTGTTTTTAGAGGCGAGTGTCTTGATTCTACTGGGTATGGCGAGATACATGCATTTCTGTACATATTTGTACAGTGCATCGGTGTATGATTCAGTGGTCATGCAACTATTCTCCATTTGCATGGATGCTGTGAAGTTAGCCTCCTCTGTTTTTAGGAGCCCAAAGTTAGCTTTGGAGAAGTTTTTCATGGTAGTTACCTTTGTGGGGCAGGTGGGAGGGATGTGGATTTCCAAGGTGATTAGTTTGTGGTCGGATCTAACCAGGGAGGAGTTGACTAATGGTGTAGAGCAACGGTCACCCATGTTAGTAATAACCAGGTCAAGAATGTTGCTACCACTAGTGGGGGTAAGAGCAAGCTGATCCAGGGCATTGGAATTAATGAATTCCAGGAAATGTTGGGCAAGTGTATTGGTAAATGAGTAGCTTTCCCAGTTAATGAAGGAGTAGTTGAATTCTCCTAGTATGAAAGTGTTAGATTGGACCCTAATACTCTCCAGGGTGCTTAGGAATATGGAGTGTGAGTCTTGGGATATGGTTGGGGACCTACAGCAGTCTACGACCTGAATCGCTGTCTTACCCAATGTTAGCTGCACCTGAAGTATCTCTGATGTATTATGTTGTGCTACCAGTCTGGAGATGTGCGCATCCTTTATGAATATGGAAACACCACTGCCTTTGGAGCTTTGGTCCAAGTTCTGGGGCTGAAAGGTGTGGAATGAGTTACAGCCTGGTAGTGCATGGGTGCTTTCTGCTGCTTTGAACTATAATCAAAGGAATCATCATATTCCTCTGATTAGTATGCTAAGAAGTACATTCTCTTGTAGCAATGCCAATTAATAAATAAAGTTTAAAGGTGTATCATTTTTTCTCAAGGGTTCTAATCCCAGGTGGTACAGAGATTCTTGGATTTTGTAAACACAAGCTGCCTGGGCCAGCTTGTCAATATGCTTAACAGGGATGCAAACATACTTGATCTGGTCCTCAGTAATATGGGAGAGTGCTGCACACTCCCTAGTGTAATGCCTTTGCTGGTAAGGTCACTCCACAAAATGGTGTCCTTTGAAATAAAAATAAAACCTGGAACCTCAGCTATCCCTGAAATGTTCAGGAACTGCTCTAAGGCTAACTTTCTTCTATTAAGTGATAACCTGGCAAAATTTCAAGGTCCCATAAATCCTGTGAACTCAGTTTTCTGTGCAGAATGGTTAACAGAAACCAAGTGGAAGGACATTAATAGCTGCACAGAGGCAGCTGTACTCATCAGAAAGACTTGCAGAACTAACTAAAAAAAACAAGCCACCCTGGTGGAGTCACATCATTAATAGGATGTTTAACAGAAGGAAGAAAAGCATGGCAAGTATTAGAAGGTGTAGTACCCAGCAGGATAAAAGCACTCTCATCAATCTTAACAAACAACTTATAGAACAAATAAAAGTCTACCAAAGTTAAATTTGAAGTAAATTTGGTCTCCTGTGTCAAGGACATTAGCAAGGGATTCTTTAACAATGTCTGAAACCTCAAAGGCATTGCACAGTTGTGTGCAGAGCTCATTGTTAATGGAGTTGTCTATAAAGAGCCAGAATATATAGCAAACCTTCTGGAAGAGAATTCAACTCTAACCCCTCTAGGGAACAGGTCCTCAAAGCTATCTCTAAGTCCAAGAACACTGCATCAAGAGCCAAGACACTGTTCTAGTATTCCCTCTAAATAGCATGAAACCTGACCTATCAGGCCACCTGGGATTGCTATGTAACATTAACCTCCAAACAAGCTTCATGCCTCATGAATAAAGAACCATAACAGTCATCCCTCTGCACAAAGATAGGTCATCTACAGACCCTGGAAACTACATACCCATAAGTCTTGCTAGTCTCATATGCAAGGTCATGGAAAGAATTATCATGGAAATGATCCCTAATGTCATAGATGACCTCCAAGCTAGTTTTATCAATGGCAAGTTATGCCTACTCAGCCTGGTGGACTTCTTTGAGAAGGTCACCAAATTAATGAATAAGGGCTAAATGGTTCATGTTGCCTTCCTTGACCTGGCCAAGGCATTTGACAGAACACCCCACTCAGGGATTGTTGATAAACTCAAGAGTTTAGATGTAAACCCTTATGTCACCCACTGGATAGCTAGTTGGCTCACAACAGGACCCTGGACAATACAATTGATGAATACACCTCTACAAAAAGGCCAGTCACATGCAAAGTCCCTGAGGGACTGCTATTGGGACTGCAATTTTTTTGGCATTTAATTCCCTGAAGTCAAGGCCCATGTTAATGTCTACAGGATGACCAAATTTATAAATGATTGCAAATCAAGAGCAGTCATAGAATCCCCCACTGACACTATTGTTTTACAGTATGACTGACACAGACAAATAACTTGTGTTAGAGCTATTGACTAAAACTAAATGCCAAGGAATGCATAATAGTATCCTTCAGGAAGTCATCCAGCCTGAAAACTATCATATTGACAACAGACCCTTAACAGCTGATGCAGTAGACAGGGACTTCAGGATACACATAGACAGTAATTTATCCTTTAACCATTATGTGTCTACAGTAGCGAAGAAATCATTCTGTATTGTGCAACATATAAACAAAGTATGGCAATGCCCTCACTTAAATGACAACATAATTCTGCAACCAACACTCAAGTTACGAGCCATGAACATATAACAAACTGACAAACCAACAAAGGTTTTATATGTTTAATGCACACTTTAGTATTTATAGAAGCTCCACACAAAACCAGTCTTCATTGTTTTTTAACATGTTTGTTAAATATATTTATGGATTAATGGTATTTTGATGGAATATTTTATGAGCAATGATTTTTTTAACATTTTTTATGTTAGTTATTTTAATGTATTCTTTTTGGTGTATAAAGGGTCTTATACGTACAGGAGAAATCAAATGTGGGTAAATCATATATGTAAAGTTAATTTAGTGTGTATGCCTCTTTAAATATTAGTTGTATTATTGTCAATTAATTGTTTTAGTTGTTTTTAATTGGTGGGAATTATTTGGTATAAAAGGAAGTGGAAGTCAAACAATGGCATTCTGATTGTCCACCAAGTTGTATGAAAGTGCTTAATCATTGTTTCTTTGTTTCCTTTTAGCGGGTAAGAAGTTGAATTAAACTATTTATTCACTTGGATTTGTCTATTTTTTCACTCCAGCCATACTGAGTATCAACTATTCATTATACGATCATAGGATCATAGGTTTATACTAGGCAAATGACCACCAGGGGCTTTGCAAGTCTAACCATGCAAACTACCCCAGTTTGGTCCCAGAGAGCTGTAGCTGCCTGTATGACCAGTATGTTAGTAACTAGGTAGCTAAGGGTTATGTGAGTGGGATATGTAAGTCAGAGATTAATTTATTACTGTCAACTTCTGTCCATCAGAGATGTAGGGGACAGACTGGAGAGTGAATTTGCAATTTCCCATCCAATGAATCCGTCATTACCCATCCAGTGTCAATATCCAAAGCTCATAACTACAGACGGGGGGGGGGGGTGTTACTGCAAATTTTGTCCAGTCATTAAGTTCTTGCTTTAGTGCTACACACTCTGGTACTACATCTTTAGTACTAGTGCCTCTATGCCTATCAATTTGTCGATATAGATTGTCAGAGGTGCAACAGATAGTACACTTTTGTTTAGTACAGAAAACTGTTGGTTTTATTCCTACACAAGGAAGATGGGTGCTGCATTCCTGAGTGTGTAATCTTTTGAGTGAGATGTTAAACAGAGGACTCACCTGCCAGAGTTGGTGGTACCCATGGTAGATGTGAAAGGTCAAATGTCACCTATCAAAAAGAGTAGAAGAAGTTCTCCAATGCCCTGGCCAAATTTCCCTTAGTAGTATAAATACCAACTCTGGTCTTCCCTGAAAAGAATCTACTGCTCTAGTGAGACTAACTTGGTCAACAAAAGGAGAACTAAAAAAAAAATTCCTGTACTTGCACTCATATACATTCCCTGATACACAACTCCTAAAACTGATTTATCTTCTCTCCCTCACTTGCAGGCAGCCACTATCTCTTTTCTATGACACCCATGACATCTGATCTGAAGTGCTGATTTTTATCCAAGACACTTTACAATATGCAGTAAAGCACAACAATGCACAATGAATTTCAGTGTTATTTAAAACTCATAAGACATCATCATCTGCAAGCATTATAGATGCCACTGTCACATCCCAAACTGGATATGCTCCAGATCTTAGCTACATCCTGATATTCAGTTTATGATGTTTCTAAATGGGGAGGGAGACAAGTCACAACTCTGGTGGAGTCCTTCACCCACCTGAATTTATTTATCTTAATACTTAGAATGTAAGTTCTAGTCTCACCTCTCAAATAAAGATATAGCATATGTTTTTCAATGAAGGCTGAGGCATGGTATTCCTCTATAAAAAATAAATGTACCCCCCCCCCCCCAGTCACCAGAATGTAAGTACTAGTCTCACCAGTCAAATAAAGATATGACATATGTTTTTCAATGAAGGCTGGGAAGTGAGATTCCTCTATAAAAAATAAATGTAACTCCCAGTCCCTTTTCTGCACAACAATCCCAGCCTGTCATCAAAAAGTACTATCCAAACCTTCCATATAATAACTAAGAGATGCATTAGTCATGAAACCCCCAACAATGTCCATCACCTCATAATAACCATCATTACCAAGGTGTGAATTACAGGTCTCAATAATGAACTGACAAGAGCTTGCACACCAGTTCACAGTAACATGGAAGCTTGCCAGTGTCTCCTCATCTGTACAGCATGTTGCCAAGATATCAGTATAAGACATTAAATCCATATCTGTTGTCTCATCAAGCTCTCTTGTTCACCAGGGCTTATCAAATTCCCAACTTCCTCTTCACCCCAATAATAAACTTGTACTCAATATGCTTCAAGAGGAGGTCAAATTACTACAACAGGGTACTGTCTGTTCTTTAACATTGTTCATAAACCTGCTAATGGCAGAAACCTGCACTTGAAATATTCTTTATTAATGTGACCAATGTTTTCAACACCAGTCATCACTGTTTAAAAGAAGATCTCTCAGCACTTTTGGAGAACAATCCAATGGGTCAAGCTTCATATTACTGAATCTGGCATCTTTCCACTAGTCTTGAAAAGATTTTTCAATACAACCTCTCAGTAGACTTGCACATATTTGTATACATATTGTCATTCTTATATCCAGGCAGGTTCCATTAACCAGTTAACTACAGGTCCTGAGTAATCCTGGTGCCATAGATGAAGGACATAATTATAGTTCACATGACATCTTTGCTTTATACATTATGTAAACATATATATATTCTTTTTGTTTACTTTAGCTGCAAATACAATACAAAATTTGATGCTCTCAACCTCCATTTTCCAATTGTGTGACTCTTAGCAAAGCACTTTTACTTGACAGCACTCCTGAGCTATCCCTGGAAAAAAGGATTGTGTCCAATTTGCTCATTAAGTTACAATAAATAAATAACTAACTAACAAAAAAGTGAACAATTACAGTAATGTCTCACAGATTGTAGGTAGTTTCTCAGTAAGAGCTGGAAATGGTTTAGTGTATGCAGGACTTATATTTCTTATGAACTTTGCTTGCCACTGTTGCCACATAGTGGCAATGAGGGGATACTTCATTTTTTCTTGCTAGGTAAACTACTGCATACTTAAAAGGAAGGCTATAATCCTAGATCTTCTCCTTAGGATATAATTATACTGTCAATATGAGCATTATCAGTAAGAAGCGCTGGCTCCTGCCTCCTAAAAAGTACTGTCTGTCTTGTGGATTCAATCAATATGTACCTATTTCATAGTAGCCACTGCTCCACAAAGAAAGTGCATGTGTACATTTTATTTTATATTGTTTTATTTAGTTATCTATTTTTGCTATCCGTCAATGTCCATGGGTGGAGACCCCTGTATAGTAGTCTTACAGAGGATTGCAATGATGCTGCTAGGAAAGCATCAAAGTGAGAGCAGAGGACACTCCAAATCCATTGGGCCAAACCAAGAAGGCCTTGGAATGTCATCACAAGTACGAAGAAGAGCAATTCCATGCCATATGAAAGAGAGCACCTGGAAAAGAGAATGTTGGTACAGAGATGCTGACCTGCAGCATCATTGGGTTAACTGTGGACTAGCCAATATAACCACTTTGACCTATGGCTCCTTGTTCAGGGAGGTGACGTGATAAAGTGCTTTGCCAGGTGCAATGCTTGTAGACTATCAGATTAGAGGAGCTCACATTTTTTCCTGGTGTGGAGCAAAATCACCCACAGCTCAATTAAGTGGAAAACAGAAAGCAGTAAGGTGTGTCTTGGAGACCAGGAAGGTAGAGGTGGAGCTCCACACACAGAGAGACAGAGCAAGAAACAGCAAAGCCCAGTCCTTATCTTGTTAATATATAAGTAGTTGCATATACAGTTTTAATTTGATTCCAGATAAACCAGTGAGATTAAGGTCATGTATTGGTTCTTCTTGAGTATGTAGTGATGGATTTAGAAGGAATTATCTCTGTGGCTTCCGGTAGCTTTTTGTCAGTTTTTATTGGATTTTAAATTTGTAAAATAATCACAACAATATTTACAGTGACAGATTTGTGAACAAAATAAATGAAAAAAAAATCAACTAAACCTCATACACAAAGAAAAAAACAACTATTTACAGGAGTGTCCATTAACCATCAAGTCATTCAAGTTATTATACAATACATTAAATCTAAAATGCAGTTGTTTTTGCTTGTCAAGTAGATCTCTTAAGTTTTGTCCATGCATTGTAGCAAGCGGTAATCCTGGTTGTTCTTGAGTTAATTGTAATGATTTCCAAGTGACAAACTTCAGTTGCAATATTTATAAATTCTTTGAAAGAGAGTCTAGATTCATTCTTCCAGTTCTGAGTTATAACCTTTCTCGCTATAGATAGAATAGACCACAAAATGTGGTATTTAATTTTTTTAACAGATATAGAAATGAGTGTTAAAAAGGATTAGTTATTTAGATAAGCTTCTTGTGGCTTTTTGACTACATATTGAGTCATATGAACTTGTTTTGATTTTCTGGGGTTGTATTTGTTTCCATTGCTTCCAAACTATGTCTCATAACTTGTATATAGATTTTAATTAATTTGTAGACCATTGCTTATAGGAGTTAGTATGCAGTCTGGGGATCATAGGTTAGTATTTATTATTCATCTGAAGGATCCTGCCTGTGATTTTTATGGTAATGATAGTAATGATGACAGGGTCATTAGTAGCTAGGAATGAGTTCCAGTTGGTTGTGCTCAGTTTCTTTTATAGGAATGTGATGTTTCTTTGGGTATGGTGACATAGTTAGGGGATTGTGTAATGAATGACTTATCCACTTCAGATTAGACCCTTATAGCTCATTATTTCCCATGTCTGAAATTCACCAACCCCTTCATTTCTCTGGAAGATAAGATTCTGGCACTGAAGAATAGGCCAGTCACTAATTTTGTAGCATTATCATCCTTATCTTAAACCTTCCAAGAACCTTCTTGCAGAATCAATGGGCACAAAGTGGTAAAAACCCTAAATGGAAATTGTATAAAAATAAAAAACATCTTTTTTCTAAAAACAAATGGCACTTTATTCCATGATACAATACAATATTCAGTAACTGCTTTTGTGCTGTTCCACAAGACTTCTTCAGACTGAATAAACTCACAATTCATCTACATTAAATACTTGTAAAATCACATAAACAAATTAAAAACATTAATCAAGTAATGTTTTAACCCTTTCTTTCTTAGATACACTGTAAACTCTTCTCCATTATTCAGGTCAGGTGGATGACAGGCATTTAACTTAACTTGCCACAATTACTCTTTAAAATTTATCTCATCCTCTACATCAAATGTCCTTTCATAATTTTCTATTTGATCTAAAACTATAAATTTTAATTCAACCTTGCACTTATTAGTCTTATAATTTTTGCTATGTGTACTTCTTTCATCACATTTCAATACTGCATACTTGTGCTCATACATTCTTTTGTACAACTCTCTAGTGACGCGGCCTACATAAAAGGAACTGCAAGAGTTACATGTTACTAGATAAAACACAAACTTCGATTTGCGTGCATATTTACCTCTAAACTTAACTGTGATATCATTCAGAATTATTTCATCCACCTCCATATGTAGATATTGCTGAAAATAGTTTTTGAACCTCTTACCTTTTTTTTGAACAAATACTGGATGGTCTCCCATTACTTCCTTTACTTCAGGGAAACCTTTAAATATTTCCAATTATTTGTTATCAAATTTGCAATAGCTTTTTATCAGCACTATTACTAATTTGTATTGATGTACTATAATCTACATTTTTCTGTATTTTTGGGGTAGTCTTGCCACATTTCCTAAGATCACAAACCTCTGAGAATTTGTCTTTGACCAACCTAACTGCATAGCCTCTACTAATAAATTTGTTACACAAAGTGTCTCCTTCTTCCATAAAATCTTGATATCTATTAGTGAGCCTGTTCACTCTCATCAGTTGACTTTATGAACATTTATTTTTTTTTAGTTGTTTTGAAATGCATGCTGTTATAACACAAATAGGAATTGTTCTTGGCTTCTTTTTTTAATATCCTAGTCAACAATTTCCTTTCATACCAGAAGTGCCAAATGGCAAAGAAGATATGATCTTGTTCATCCCTGTTTGTTTATATACCACATCACTGTGGTATTGCCTGTGAAAACCTTGAGAGACCATGGAAAGAAAAGAGGATGAAAGGCTTGAAGAGCCAACATAAGAGCTGTCAACTCTTTGACATTGACGCACTCCTTCTGCTCACAGGTAACCATACCCCTGTACCTTTAGGGATCCAAATGTCGCTTCCCATCCCATGTCTGAAGCATATGTGAACAGTTCCTGAGAGGGAAGAGGGGATGTAAATGGAACCCTGGATTCAGAGACAAATGCTGAATCCACAAGTGAAGTTTTTTTTTTGAGACAAGGAAGAAGAGGAACTACAAAGTCTAGAGGATGTTCTTGTTGAAGCCACACTGACTTCAGAAACCACTGAAACTTTCTCATGTGAAATTTGGCCAGAGGGAGCATTGGAATGGTGAATGCCATGAAACTTAGAGCTCTCAGAAACTCTCTGGCTATAATGGAGGTCAGAGGAAGAAGAGTTTGAAATAAGAAATGAGAGATAAGACCTTTGGAATAGACAGTGGTGCTCGCATTGGCAGTGTCTGAAACCTGTAACCAAAAAAGACATGATCCTGAGGAGTCAGAGAAATGTAATATAAAGAATATTCTTGAAAGTGTCAACAGAAAGCAAGGCAAGCACAGGTCCTTGATGTAAAATGTGGTGCTTGCAAGACCTGTAAAAATATAAATGATAGTACAAATGTCTTTATAGGAAGTTTTGAACATACTATAGAATGCCTTGGTAGGTGCCTTGGTGGTTTATTTAGCTACATGCTTATCATGCCCTGGTTTCTATGTAGGCAAGACCAAAAGAAGGCTACAGGATCACATTACTAAGCACCTTAAAGACATTAAAAATAAAAAAAATGAACAATGAATATGTTCACACTCTAGAACGTCACGACTATAAAAGATTTTTATTGTTTGTCATTGACAAGAGTACAGAGTGACTCTACAGGTGGGGATGATGAATTAGAATTAGAAGCCAGATAAACTAAATGGCAACTGAGACTACATGCTTGTTCCAAGCCAGGTTTAAATGACTATTGTTCAATACCTCCCTTTTTGAAGCAAAGAGCAACAGAGGTTTAATTTCAAGTGTACTGTGAAAACACTTCTTCTGACTGCAACTAATAGACCAATTATGCTCTGCAGTTTTAAGTCTACTTTTTTAACAATGTTTTATACTTTTATGTTCATTATTAGTATCAACACTAATATTTATATCTTGAATGTATTGACGATTGTGGTTTACAGCATGTTATTTTGTATATTACATATTCAGAGGAAGTATGCCTTTAAGTTTAGCCAGGGTATTTTCATTGATGCAAGCAAAATCATGAATAATTGCTTAGGTAATTAGTGTATATAAAGGAAGTTACATCATAATTGAATAACTCTGATGAATCTAACTCTTGTTTCTTGGCAAAAGTGCTTAGTTGCTTAGTTGGTTTTACTTCAATAGTATTTAATGTAAAATAAACTTGTGTTTCATGCAAATAGTGCCTTCGTGGCTCGCTTTTTTATTTTTATTACTGTTTACAAGTTTTCGAGCCATCTGGCTTTTTTTATGGTGTACTTTTTGAAGTGTATTGTGAAGCCCAGGATCTAAAGAAGGGAAATGGCAGGGGAAGATGCTTGAATTAGCAAGCCATCCAAGTAATGAAATATCTGGATCTCTTGAAGTCTGCAAAAAAAGCAATCACAGGAGAAAGCCATTTGGTCAAAACCACTGGGGCAGTAGAAAGGCCAAAGGGCAAAGCAGAGAACTGAAAATACCAGGAAGCAATGCAAATACTTCCTGAAAAGAGGATGGATTGGAATATGGAGATATGCATCCTTAAGATCCAGTGACACCATATAGGCCTGAGGGAGCAAGAGAGAAAACAGAGTCTAAAGAAATAACATCCAAAAGGAAGGCACATTCAGAAAAGTGTTTAGATGAGAGAGGTCCAGAAATGGACTCCAAGTGTCCTCTTTTCATAGGTTCATAGGTAGGTACTAGGCTATTGGCCCAAGGGCCTATGTAAGCCTAGCTAACAAGGTTCCCTGGCTTACACCACCCAAGAAAGTTATTTTCCTGTGCCACTGTCGAGCAGAGACACAGAAGTAATCCCCGGGGTATATTTCCTATTTCCCATCCACTCATCAAGATTTTTCTTGAAGAGTGCTAATGAAGAACTTTGCTTGACACAGATGGGTAGCTTGTTCCAGAGTATGGGAAGTCTCTGGGACAGGAATCTATCCCTCCAGCATGTCCTGTTTATTGTGGTGACAAGGTTTAGGTCCCTAGAGCATGTAGCTCAGAGGGATTGGGATTTCTTTAGGTGTTGCACGTCCAACAGCTCTGGGATTGACATAGCTTTATATGTTAGGCAGAGATCACCTCGGAGTAGGCGATATGCTACGGAGTAAAGCTGGAGTTTTTTGAGACAGTCAGTGTAGGACATTTGTTTGAGGCCAGTAATCCTCTTTGTGAGGTACTTCTGTGGCCTTTCCAGCTGCTGCAGATGTCTTGTGATGAGCATTCCAAAAGGGGCGTTGTACTCTATAATGGGTCTAATGAGTGTCGAGTAGAGGGGAACAATGACCTCTTTTTTCCTGGATGAGAACCCCTTTATGGTGAGGTGTGCCATGTAGAAGGACTTCCTGACTACTGTGGTGATATGACTATCAAAGGAGAGACTACTGTTCACCTGGGTCCCAAGGTCTCTTATCACAGATTTGGTGTTAAGTAGATTGCTGCCTGTGTGGTAGTTCATGGGTACAGAGTTTTTACCAAAGGGGGTGACACTGCACTTTTTGACATTGAGCTTGAGGCCATGGCTCTGACATCAGGCATCTGTCTCAGCGAAGCCCTTCTGTAGGATGTCCACATCATTTGGGGATTTGACTGTGGCTCCTAGTTTGCAGTCATCTGTGAACTTCATTAGCCAGAGGCCTTCTGTGTTAGCCTGTACTTCAGGGAAGTAGATACCAAACAGGAGAGGTTCCTGAACGGAACCCTTTGGTACTACACTTGTCACTGCTTTGAGGTTAGATTTGGAGTCTGCAACTTTTACAGTGTGGGTTCTGTCAGTGAGCTAGTTGGCAACTGATCTTGTGATGTAGGGATTTATACCTAGTTTAGTGAGTTTAGCTATAATTCCAGAATGGGGGATGGTGTCAAAAGCCTTGGCGAGGTCAAGATAGGCTGTGTGAACCACCTTACCCTCATCTACGGCTTTGTTGACTGCCTCAGAGAAGTCAATCAGGTTCAGGAGGCATGATCTGCCTTTCACAAACCCAAACTGGGTGGGATCCAGAGTTTTGAGGTTACCAATGTCTTTGCTTATTAGTTCTATGATGATATGTTCCATGGCCTTGCAGACCAGGCTTGTCAGGCTAATAGGTCAATAGTTCCTGAAATCAGTGGTGGCTCCCCCTTTGTGGAGTGGGATAACTGCTGCTGTGCACCATTCAGTGGGCACAAAGCCTGATGTGAGGCTATTATTGAACATGGTGCTTAAGTGGGGAGCCAGTTCGTTCTGACGTTAGTGTAAAACGCAGCCTGGGATGTTGTCCGGTCCCATAGATGCTGTGTTTTTGGCTTTAGAGAGTGCAGCTTTTACCTGCATAGTTGTGATTACAGGGGCTCTGCATTCCTCCTGTGTAGATATGGGCCCTTTAGGGGGTGAGGGGGGTAAAGTTAGCACTGAACCTATATGCCAGGATGTTGGCAATATCAATTGGTTCTGTAATTTTCATACCATTGTGCTGTAAATCAGAGCAGATCTGGGTGTTGCCATTGTGATTCTTGACATAGCTATAGAATGCTTTAAGGTTGTCCTTTGAATTAGTGGTGATTTTGTTTTTGTAGCTATTTTTGGAGGATCTTATAAGGGATCTCAGCTTCTTACTGAGGCTGACCAGGGAGCTCCTCCACTCATGGGATTTTACTCTCTTTTGCAACAGTTTCTTCCTTCTGTTGTACAGTTTATTTATGGCAGGGGACCACCAGATTGGCTTCCTTTTTTTAGAGGATAGCATCTTGGTTCTGTTTGGGATAGCACGATCCATGCACTCGTTTAAGTGCTTATAGAGTGCATTTGTGTAGGATTCAGCAGTTGTAACTGTATTGTCTATCTCCATGGGTGTCATGAAATTCACCACTTCTGTCTTAAGAAGCATGAAGTTGGCTTTGGAAAAATGTTTTACTGTGGTTTCCTTAATAGGGTGTGGGGGCGGGATGTGGATGTCAAGGGTGATTAGCTTATGGTTGGATCGGACCAACGAGGAGTTGACTTCAGTTGTGGAACACCGGTCACTCATACTGGTAATGACAAGGTCTAGGATATTGTTGTGCCTGGTGGGGTTGTGGATAAGTTGATCCAGGGCATTGGAGTTTATGAATTCCAGAAAGTGCTTAGCTAAGGAGTTGGTACATGAGTTGTTTTCCCAGTTAATGGTGGGGTAGTTGAAATTGCTTATTATTAGGGTGTTTTGTTGAAACCTAATATTTTCCAGCATATCAAGAAAAGAGGAGTAGGAATCCTGGGGCATGGTGGGGGATCTGTAGCAAGCTACAATTTGGATTGAGTTTTGCCCAGAGTTAGTTGCACTTGGATAACCTGGGATGCATTATGCTGAGCAACTAGCCTGGGGGTGTGGATATCCTTAATGAATATGGACACACCTCCGCCTTTGGAGTTTTTGTCCAGGTTACATGGTTGAAAAGTGTGGTATGAGTTTTAGTCTGGTAGTGCAGGGGTGCTTTCTGGATCCTTGAACCAGGTCTCAGTCACTGAACAGATATCGATGTTCTCCATTTTAAGGAGTGCCTTGAGTGAGTGCATTTTGAGATTTAGAGTTCTAGCATTACCCTCAGTTTTTGCTTGCCTGTTCCTGTTATGATGGCGAATTTGTCAACTGAACCTTGCCTAAAAAACGCACTATAGGGGCAGCAAGAGCCTTAGCCAGTATCCGGAATCCCAGGGGCCATAGGCACAGGCCATCTACGGCAAAGCATCGTGGTCTGTCGACCATGTCATCCCAAGCAGACAGATACTGGATCCCTTTAGAATGACACCAGAAGCTTAGCCAATTGTTGAAGTCAATCATTTTGTCCTTGTACTGCGGTATCATTCTGGGTGATGGCAGAATGCTACTCAGGGCTAGAGTCATACCTGCCTGGCCTACAAGATTGGAGAGCTCTTCCATGTCTCTTTTCATGTAGTCCAGGGAGGTATGTGTCAGGTCATTCACACCAACATGAACAATGACAGAGTTATAGTTGTACTTGTGGAGTGACCTGAGTGCATGGGTTATGTGGCAGATCCTGGCACCCGACAGGCAGCTGACAGTAACCTTCTCCTTGTTTAGTCTGGTGAGTGGGACATCAGTTTGCCTGACTATAGAGTCACCTATGACTAGTGCGTTGGGTACGTTGTTTTGCCTTATTGGTTGTGGTTGAGTGGCACACTGAGTCTGTGGGCTATGTGTCATTTGGGTTGTGTTGGGGGATGGAGGTTGCTTGTGTTTCTGCATTGGAGGTCTCTGTTGTGTAGACAGATTATCATTAAGAGCCTCTGTGAATGTTTTTGTGTTACTATGTGTGAAATTTGGTGGTGTAGATTTACTGAGACTATATGATGAGTGTGGTGTGGTATAGCAATAACCCATGCCTGGGTGTGGGTAATGCGGGATTTAACCACGGTTGGTGTGGTTTGGTCCCGAGGGCGAAGCCCGAGGGACCAAACAAAGACAACCGTGGTTAAATCCGCACCCACACCCAGAAGTGGGTTATTGCTATTATACTATGACATTATTTAAGAAAAGAAACAATTACTTTTCTTAAATAATGGCATTGTATAATGCCTCTTTGCTGCCCTTCCGCAGCTGTCTGGTATCTGCGGCAGTTCTGATGTACTGCGCATGCCTACACAGTACATCAGCGCTGTGGCCAAAAGCAATGGAGAAAGCAAGATCTCCGTTGCTTTTTCACTGTTTCGCTATGTTAAATGGGTTTAACATATCCGTTGCTTATTTTAAAGCTGTCTCGCTATGTTAAACCATTTAACATAGCGAAACAGTAAAAAGCAATGAAGATCTTGCTTTCTCCGTTGCTTTTTTTTTAAATCCTGTCTCGCTATGTTAAATGGGTTTAACATAGTGAGACAGCTTTAAAATAAGCAACGGAGATCTCTGTTGCTTATTTTAAAGCTGTCTCGCTATGTTAAACCCATTTAACATAGCGAGACAGGTTTAAAAAAAAGCAACGGAGAAAGCAAGATCTCCGTTGCTTTTTAAACACTGTGTCGCTATGTTAAATGAGTTTAACATAGCGAGACAGTGTTTTAAAAAAAGACTTATACTAATGGAAAAAGTCCGAGCGACCGGACCTTTTTTCATTAGTATAAGTTGATTTACAACGTGCATGCTGGCCAATCAGCGTGCACATTTTGGAATATTAATAGGGAGTCATGGTATAATGCAAATGTTTACCCTCTCCTCATGACTGTCAAGTTTAGTCTTGGTTGGAGAGAGCTTTACCTCCAGTTTGGCTAGATAAGTGCATCTCTCACAGGTTGTAGTGTTGGGTGGTAGGTGGAGAGGGTTGTCTGTGTATATGAGGCAATTTCTACATTGCCTCAAGAAGCCCAGATTCATCAGATAGACAGGAGAGAACACTGGGAGCTGTTTTCTCTAAGCAAGTGAGAAAAGTAAGTACAAAAACTGTTTTCCTCTAGGTAATGAGGAAGGTTGAGTGCTACAGTAATTAGTAGCTTATTTAGTGCTTACAAGTTCTGAACAAGTGCTGAGCAAGAATAAGCAAATTTAAGTGCTAAAACTAAGAATCTGTATCTGCACTAGACAAGTTACAGGACAGAAACAAGTGCAAATGCAGGCTTTCAAATCAGAAAGTTGAGAGAGATGGAAGAGATTGCCCAAAAGGCCAATAACTACATTTTCTGGGCACAAAAAAACATTCTTGAGTAAAACCCCTTCCTCTTTGGGACTCCCTGAGTCAAGAGATCTCAAAAAACCTCTGGGAAAAAAGGAAGGTATTCCCAAAGAGGTGAAGGGATGCCCATAAAAGAAGGATGGAATTTGCACACCATGAAGTGGACCTGATTAATGTTTGACAGAACCCAAGAATTCTGAGTTATCTGAAGCCAAACAGGAAGAGAAAGAGAAAGGCAAAGAGAAAAAGGAACGTGGCTGAGAAGAAACAGATAATTACAGAGCACCTGGTTTGTCAGGAAAGGAAGGCTTCTGAATCCCTAAAGTCTGAGTGGCCTTAGCAGGAGGAGCCCATTTGCCACTCTTTTTACCTTTAGTGGAAGGGCAAGATTGCCTATGAACAAAGACAGGCTTATTGGGGTAGTGTCTCTGAAATTTAGGCACAGGAGAAAGAAACATGTGTAAGCTCCTGTTAGGCCTTCCCCGTATCCTGAAAGGACAGATCAGCAGCTGCTTCCTAAAACAAACATTTATTATCCTTAAGAGCATCCTTTGACTTAGCCATAATATCATCAGATAAAGTTTGAAGTCTAAACCAAGAACACCTCCTCATCATCGAAGCATTCATTCTAAGGGGATCCAGTATCTGTCAGCCTGGGATGGCATGATCAACAGACCTTGATGCTTTTTCAGACATAGTCTTCATCTGTTACTCCTGGGATTTCAGTTACTGGCTAAGGCTCTAGCCAGCCCCATAGTGCCTTTTTTAGGCAGTGTCTCAAGGACAAAATTCCTGAAGTAAAACTCCATCTAAAAACAACTTCAACGTTATGCTACTAAATGCTAGGAGTCTTAACGTGAAACAGCACTCACTGGAAGCAGCACTCACCTTGGAAGATGCAGACATTTGTGCAGTCACGGAGACCTGTTTTAAGGCTGTTGAGAGTACCCCAGCCATACTGGGTTACACCTCCTTCTACACATTCAGAATACAAACTGAAGATGTGAAAACCAAAGGAGGCGGTGCATCAATGTTCATCAATGATAAATATACCTCCAGACTGGTTAAACAGTATGATTCCCCGGAGATATTTCAGGTGCAATTAACTGTTGGTAGAACACCTCTTCAAGTCATTGCCAGCTAAAGGACCCCCACTCTGTCTATTTGGATCTACTTGAGTCTATCAAAATACATCGGAACTCCATTGTTTTGGGTGACTTTAACTACGATTCATTGAGTGGGTAAATTACTCATGCTCAAACTCACTTGCCCAAAGGTTCCTTGACTTTGTTAACCCCAATGCCCTGTGCCAGCTGGTTAACACCCCCAAAAGGGGAGCAAACATCCTGGATCTGTGCTTACCAATATGGGGGACCACAATAGCTCCCCAACTGTGAGGTCTTCCCTGGTGAGATCTGACCACAAATCTGTTTCATTTGAAGTAGATATCACACCTGAACCCCACCCCCCCCACCCCAGCAGCAACTAAACTAAAAAACTTCTCCAAAGCAGATTCTAACCTCTTACAGGATGGTATAAACAGGTTCACAGGATCTTGCCCCTCAGATGGAACTAGCAACTATACCAAGTTCTACACCAGTGCTTTATATAAACACCTGCATAACTTCATTGTCTTGGCTGTATCTGATATGACCAAAACAAGCTACTCAAGGAAGAGCAAGCCTGCCTGGTAGGCAATTGCCATTAACAGGTTTTACAATAAGAGGAAGAAATTGCTTTCTTAGAATAAGAGTGAGTGAGCCCTAAACTGGAAACACTCCCTCCTCAGCACAAACAAGCAAATAAGACTGCCAGTGAAGTCCTCCAAAGCAAACTTCAAATCCAAATTAGCTTCCTCAACTAAGAACAAAAATAAGGCATTCTTTAGTTACATCCATAACCTAAAAGGAAAGGCCAAGATTTGTGCTGAACTAGTAGTTAATGCTACCACATATACTTAGCCTGTGGACATAGCTAATCCACTGACTGACAGGCTCTGTGAAAACTTCACTCCCCTGTCCCTGCCACATGTACCCCATGACATCCCTACCACCTGTCCCCTACATTTTACCTCTAAAGAGCAGGTCATAAATGCTCTCTCAAAGGCCAAAAATGCAGCATCTGTGGGATATGATAACATCCTAGGCTGTGTCCTACATGGGCTCCAACAAGAATTAGCAATGCCATTCGGTACTCATTCCAATCATAGTCAAACCACCAGCTTTGACCCAGCTGAAAGGAAAATGGCCACTGTTATTCCCTTGCACAAAGGTAGTGCTTCCACTGACCCTGGGAACTATAGAACTATTAGCCTGACCAACCTTATCTGCAAAGCCTTGGAGTGAATCATCATGGACCTTATCAACAAAAATATAAGTAATCTCCAAACACCTGACCTTACTCAGTTTGGATTGTCAAAGGGAGATTATGCCTGTTAAACATGGTGGATTTATTTGAAGCAGTCACCAAGGCCCTGGACAAGGGGAGATCTGTGCATACAGCCTACCTAGACTTAGCTAAGATGTTTGACTCTATCCCCCACTTAGGCATCATTGACAAACTCATTCAGCTAGATATCAACCTTTATATCATTAGATGGGTCAGTCCTGGGAGCTCTACTGTTTGGAATCTATTTCTCAGAAATACAAGCAAAAACTAAAGGTCTGTGGTTGACAAAGTTTGCTGATGACTGCAAACTGAGAGCAGCCACAAAAACTCCAAATGATCTCAACATCCTACAAGAGGGTCTTACACAAACAAATGATAGATGCCAAAGTCATGGCCTTAAACTCAATGTAAAAAAATGTATTATCATCCCTTTTGGTAAGAGTGATGTTCCTGCCAACTACCACATCAATAGCAACACCTTAAGTATGTACTCAGTGGTGAGAGACCTGGCACACAGATTGACAGCAATCTTAATTTTGACCACCTTGTCTCCACAGTGGTAAGAAGGGAATTCTATATTGCTCATCTCATAAGTAAGGGCATTGCCTACAGAAAAAAAAGAAGTTATATCCTCCCTGTACTCTTCCCACATCAGGACAATAATTGATTACAATACCCCTTTTAATATGTACCTTTCCAAGCATCTGCAGAAATTGGAGCGACTACAAAGGTTCCTCACAATGAAAATGCAAGGTCTTCAGCATCTGTACTATGTGGATCATCTGAAATCACTATCACTTTATTCTGTTTCATACAGACTACTCAGAGGTGATCTCTGCCTTGCATACAAGGTAATCTCTGACTCTGCTTTATTTGAAATGCTGCATATCCATAAGTCAAATGGTACATGGGTTACTCGCTCTAAAGACCTTAACCTGGTATGTGACATTAACGGAACCTGCTGTAGGGACAGATTTGTCACCCAGAGGTTACCACACTTTTGGAAAAGACTCCCACTTTATGTCAAACAGAGCACCTCATTGGACCTCTTCAAATGCAATCTGGGCAGTTGGATGGGTAACCATAAATTCACCCCAGGGGTTCCACCTGTGTCCCTCTTGGACAAGGGCAGCAGGTGCTGATGATGAAAATAAGGGTAGAACTTGGCTAGACTTGTAAGAGCCCTAGGGCCATTAGCCTAGTAACTTCCTATGATCCTATGATCCTATAAACCAAAAGCAACAGTCCTAAAAGAGGCATCTGCTGCATCATAGCTACATTTGATAGAATGACTATCCAGTTGAGAGTAAGTCCCTAACAAGGAAAGAACAGAAGTTTTACCCTCAGAGTCTGGAAGATCAGAAATAAGCTGATAGGCCTGAAAAAGAAGTGTCAACACATACCTAGACATATAGGTCTGATAATCAATAGCTCTAAAAGCCAGGGTAGCAGAAATGTAAACCTTCTTACCTAGCCTTTCCATGGTTCTGCTGTCCTTGTCAGAAAGCAGTAACTTGGGAGAAGGAAGCAACTGAGATGGTTTATCAGAAGCTATGAGACCACAGAGGGGTTAGCAGCAGGAAATTTGTACAAAAAGTTACAATTCTCAGGCACCTTATAAAACCCGTCATGCTTCTTGAGAGCAGGGATGCAGAGAATCGGGCACTTTAGAGGCACTGGAAAAAGCATCCAGCATAGCAGCCAAAACAGGAAGTATAGCAGCAGGTTTAGGAGATTCCAGCTGCAACAACTCATAGAACCTTTTATGGATATCAGACACCTAAGCACAATCCCACTTAAAAAATTCCATCATTCTAGAGATCGTGTCCCCAAAGGAAATTTCTTCAAAAAAAGTATCAGGACTATTACATTCCTCCTCTACTGACCCATTGTAAGGAGAAGGAATTTGAGTAGAATAAGTCAGGTATTCTTCATCAGAATCCAACTCTGCCTCAGAAGAATCCTGCTCTCTAGGTCTTTTAAGGGGAGTAAAGAGCCAAGCAGGAGCAGGAACAACCCCCCCATGAGGAAGATTTAATGACATTAAAACATTAATTAACCCTTGAGTAAAAGTCTGCTACTCATTTTGTGAATCCCTAGGGGACCAGAAGAAACATGTTTTGTTTTTTTTTTTGTTCTTTTTTAAAGGAATGCCTGCCCTACAAAACTGAGAAGGCTCTAACCCAGGATGGCATTCAATAACAATAATAGGAACTTCTTCCCTAATTGGAATCTGGGGAACCCTCCCAGGCTCCTCAGAAATAATCAGCCATGGTTTCCCATGAACATCTGAAACAGACGCCTGTAAAGCCTTGTCTGACATGCTGCCAGCCAGATCCTTGCCGGCATCCAACACGGTTGCTGCAGATCAATCCAGCAACAAAACTGAGCAAGCCTCTGGGTTCATAAAGACTTCAGCAGCAACACCCAGCAGAGGCTGGACAGTGGAAGCTTCTGGTCTTACCTTTTTCACAATCTTTTTCCCTAATGGCTGACCCTGAGAGCAGGAAGTTCCTACCATTGCATGTTTAGTGAGAAGCTTAAGTTGCTGGTTCTCAAGATACAAGGAAAGGGAAGAAAGCCTACTATGAAGAGTTTTTGGGATGAGCACCTGACAAATTGAACAAGATGTTTGGTCATGAGAAACTCTTAGGCAAAAATGATAATTATCATGACAGTCTTTATTGGGAATCCATCTCCCACACTGACATTTACCATTCCCAGATGACATTAACCCCAACAGCAACAAAAGAGCCAAGAAAAAACAAAACACCAATGGGGTACTTATCTACAATGGCTCAGACTACAGCAACAAGATGTAGGCAGTCACGGGAGAGCACAAATGCATTAAACTGGTGAAAAACAGATGTAGGTGAACAGATCAATAGTCAGAAGTGTTCGGACTGGTGGCAAGGAAGTTCTAAGTATGGTACACCTGAACGTCACCTTTATGCCCAATGTTATGCAAGGAGCATTTGGGTGATGTGCAGTGTACCTTAAAGCAACAGTAGGCTTTCATAGACTGGCCAGACATCAGGCTTCCAGAGCAGGGAGTCTCATACATTACAAATACTTCAGCAGTGAATGTAAGGACATCAAATGTTCTTAAACAATTTACTACTACAAAAAGAGAGCCTGGTATCAAGTCTGAGTCCCTGCTAAGCTCAGACATAAAAATAAATACATAAATAAATAAATAAATAAATAAAAATAAATTTCTGCCATCTTGTTTACACTCAAAAAATGCAATGTGAATTGAAAAATTGCTACCTTACAATAAAACATAATTTCAACAATAAAGATAAAATAATACAAACCCTATTACTGATAAAAAATATGGAAAACCACGGAAGAAGTTAAGAAATATACTGTTGGAAAAGGAAAAACAAAAGATAACTGCACTGAAATCAAGTACCAAAAGGAAGCATTAAACCAAAAATAAAATCTAAGAAATAACTAAACAACTTATACATGCATCTATCTATCTGTCTATCTATCTATCTATCTATCTATCCATCTATCTATCTATCTATCTATCTCTCTCTCTTTATATATATATATATATATATATATATATATATATATATATATATATATATGGATCTAGGACTAATTACCGATGATGCATTTCACCGAAACTGAAATGGTCGAGCACACTTTCACGAAAGTTCTTTTTCACTGAAAAGCACTTTCGCGAAAATCTGCAAAAAAAAAAAAATAAAAAAAAAAAGATAACAATAAACATGTTCATGCAGGGGGGCAAGCACCCCCTGCACCCACCACACACCCCTACTTTTATATTGTCATTCTGAGATCGCACTACAGTGGGGAAAAGGGAATATTACACATGTACTGCACTGTACTGCAATCTCAGCAACAGCCATCCTGTCATGTTTTTTTTTTTTTTTTTTGAGCTCACTTTTGCGAAAGTGCATTGTTGGTGAAAACACAGTTTCGCAAAAGTTGTTGTAGGTGTCTAGTGAGGTACATACCAATTGGGGCATTGTATTCTATAATAGGTGTAATGAGGGATGAGTAGAGAGGGATTATGACCTCTTTCCTCCTGGATGAGAAACCTTTTGTAATGAGATGTGCCACATAGAAAGACTTTCTGACTACAGTGGCAATGTGGTTATCAAAGGAGAGGTTGCTGTCAACCTGTATCCCAAGGTCTCTTATCACACCTTTGTTGTTAGTGGACTACTGCCTATGCGGTAGTCCATGGGCACTGATGTTTTCCAAAAGGAAATGAGAATGCACTTTTTGACATTGAACTTAAGGCCATGTTTCTGGCACCACTCATTGGTCTCAGTGAGGCCTTTTTGTAGAATTTCTATATCAGCCGGAGAATCAATAATGGCTCGATGCTTATATAACCAACATTCATTTACATGACATGAAAACAGAGGAAGATGAAATACCTGAAAAGCAAAATTATCCCAGGGTAAGTAAACACTTGCCCAAATGTAAATGAAACACACACTGAGGTAAGTAAAACTGACCTAGGTTAGGAGCTATGCCCCTCACACCCACCTAACAATATATACCAACTCTAGGATCACACCAAAGTGAAGAAAATGGCATGCTGGACAAGTGTTCACCAACCCTGGGAAAATTTCACTATTTGGGTATTTCATCTTTCGCTATTTTCATCTTGCAAAAATGAACATCTATTATATGGGCATCAGGATTTAGAAGTAGACCCATATATATATATATATATATATATATATATATATATATATATATATATATATATATATATATATATATATATATATATATATATATATATATATATATATATATATACATATATATATAAAATCTATTTTTTCTATTTTTAAGAGCACTTGCCAGGAATTGTGGGTCATTCTGACAGCCAGCACCTTTCTGAAGAATATTTTCACAAATGATTTATTGTTTCTCTAGGATTTGCTATTTGCTTTCATTTATTTATTTATTGGCATTTGATTGCAGGAAAAGTCTGACTTGGATAAGAGCCCATTTTCAGGTGAGGTCTAGGGGAAAAGCTCCAAAGTGTTACAAGACATTTTAAGAATAACAATTTCATAAACTTCAAAAATAATACAAAAACATCTACAGTTTAAATATTTTTACTAAGTTAGACATAATATTAAAATATTGGTTTAAAATAGATACCCATTATAAAACAATGATTTAATATTTAGAGAAACTTTAGCCAGTTTATATACAAAGAAAAGATAAGTCATTATAATGCAAATAGGAACAGCAGTATGAAGTGAGAGAAAAGCAGTCTTGTGGTGTATTTAGAGAAAATGCCAGGGGAGAGAAACGGATGGAAGTAATGAAGTGAATGAAGAAGGGAGAGTAAGAAGACACAAGCTATGAACATGTGTTTGCTCACATTTAGGATATGTTTATCTTGGTGTTGAGCAAGAACCGAGACAGCGTTGGCTAGGAATTACACAAACGCCACTCCACACACCTTCAGATAAAAACAACTCTGATCCAAAACAATACCAAAACAGCAAAATCTTCAGAGTCAGGAATCGAAAAACAGGAACCAAAGTTAAATCCAAAAGCAAACTCTTTATTCTCCAGCGCCTCGGTGTAACCACCTTTCAAGAGTATACAGCGATATTTCGATTCCTGACTTCTGAAGATTTTGCTGTTTTGGTATTGTTTTAGCATTGGCTAGGAAGTCTTTCAGGGTGGTTTTGAAGGGTGGGATGGAGGGCATTGACCTGATAGATACAGATAAAGAGTTCTAGGCCTTTGCAACATGGTATAAATATAGGCAATGTTCAGAAGATTTGATAGGTTTCTGGAAAGAGAGGAGTCTTTAGTAATTAAATCATAATGACCGACTGGTAACAGAGTTGTAGTGTTGGACAAGCATCCCAGAAGAAGTATACAAAGCCTAAAAAGTCTGAACCTTCTTGGATCTATCCTTTAATTGTACTCTTTGCTCTTTGTAATAAAATTATATATTTTTTCTCCTCAATATAAACAATACTGTAAATAAGAGAGGCAGGATTCTCTAAGTTCACCATGCAATGTAGACTACTCTAGGTCAAAATGTGTTATGCATTATGAACCACATAACAATTAGATTCTGTTATTAGAAGTGATTGGGATGCTTTATTATCTAGTAGTAATGTAGTGGCCAAATTCATTGTACTTATCCCTCCATTTACTTATAAAAGAACTACAAATTTAATAGGATTTCGCCTTCAAGAAATCAGGGCCTTTGTTAGGAAATCCATTTTTATTGAGTAAATGTTATGTATTTTGAGTTATTTGACAGCCAACACTTTTTTAAAGAATATTTTCTCAAACCATGTACAGCTTCTTTTGGATTTCTGATTTAAATTTAAAGTGTATTGTCACAACAGCAATTGTTTGTTTAAAATGGAATCCCTAGATTTATGAAATGTTATAAATTATAAAAAATCTGTGAAAATGTTAAATTAAAATAATTTAAAACAAAAAAATATGACTTGAGAGAATTAGCATAATTTTTGCCATGCCATTTTGTACAATATAGCCCTATTTGCCTCACTGTTCATTAACTTTTTCTAAGGTCTGCACTATACATTGTATTTTAATACTTGTATAATAAATAAATAGGTAAAAATTGCCACAAAACTTGTATTCCTTGAGTGCTCATAATGTGTATTTGTGCAAGGAGCATCATTTATGTGATGTAAATACTATATAATATGTGTTCACAGAGTGTGTAGTCTTGCCAAGAGGCAAAATAAGTTCAGAAATCCACCATAATGCAGCACGGGTATATTAACTTAAGGTTTGCCTTAATAACTTCTTACAGATATCATTTGTTCCATAGCACAATGGTTAAGGTATTCACCTCATAGATGACTATACAACTGTATTTTGACAGTCACTTCCAATCCATTTCAGACAAAACATGCAGTTAGTTCATGTGTCTGCTTGTGATAATAATAAACATCTTGTGTCTGAAGAGGTGGCCAAATCACTAATTATGATCAAAGGATCAGTACTCAGTGGATTGCCTTATGCTGTTCCCTCAGTGATGAGCAGATGGACGTTTGGTGGTATAATCCATCATTCCTTGTCGATTCATCCAGAAAGACAGGATACCAGAAATATGATGTCAGATATCCAACAATATGGTATAGATAGCCACCCTACCTTTATTTCCATGAAACAGCAGCAAAAACAAACATGTTTAGGAGTACTGTGCCCCTGTGGATCAAAATGTGTCTCAAAATTATTTACCTACTACATATCTAATGCTTTCAGAGCCCTTCTCAGCTAAGACCGAAGCAAAGATTTATGGTCACAATGACTAAATCTGAAATGACAACCCCATAAATGAGTGGGGGGGGGTGTGTGATAACAGAATGGACTATGAGAATATGTATGGAAGCATATGAGTCTAATCTCTGCAGATCATATAAACACATATTTATGATCCACATTTAAACATGTTATGCAGCCTCCAAACCTAATGTTTCCAGTTTAAGAAACAAAGATGGCACTTCTGCTAAAAGTAAAGTTTAGAATAACTGACGAATTGTAACAGCAATTTTCTGTTTTATCTGTTATGTGCTTGCACTAATGATGCAGCAAACAGCAATGTTGTCTTGGATTCCTGAGTTAACAATTATCTGAAAAAATGTGGTTTGTAAAGCAAGGACAAATTACACTGCATGTTGTAATCATTATGCACTGAGTCTTTTTTTCAGCACATATTAACATTTCTCCTTAGTGCATTTACAGACATACTGGTTCACAGCGCATGGCATTCAATGTCTGCTCTTCCAAAATCTATTGCACTGCATTAGACTGTTAACCATATGTAAATATTCTACATCTGCTATTATTGCAGGTGTTGAACTAATTTCTTCATGCATTTGAAAATAACTAAAAATCTGTTAGTTACTTATGTACATTTTAATAATGAATAGCTTATTGTTGTGATCATTGCTATGCACATTAACAGTGTCAAAGTCTTGTTTCCAAAGATATGCTAAACCTTAGCATATTGCAGTAATTGGAGAAAAACATTTTAAAAATTAGTGATAAATGCTTTCCATCAGACTGTGTAATATTAATATGCAATCTGCTATGCCACCTTTGGCTTAGCTATACTCAATAAACAACTTTATTTTCCTCTGGGATTCTAATGGTTTGAAGCTGAAAATTTACTGCAGGTCTCTAGAGGCTCAATTGCAGCTATTTAAGCCCTATTACTACATAGTAACAAACCCAAAGACTGGCCACCTTTTAGGGGATGATATGAAGATAAAGTAAAGAGGAATGTAGCTATCTGATTATTTAAGCCTGACTTTAAACTAAAGTCACATATAAATATTCTCTTGATGGAAACATTATGAAAATGAGTGCAACATATTCAGGATTACAAGATCTCAGACAAATGCAAATTTGAGATACATTTGTGCTTCCCTTCCGACTGCAACAAAAGTAGAATATTTTTATAATCTCAGCTACCTTGATGACTTAAGAGTATTTATGAGCCATTTCTCACTAATTCATCTGTTTTTCCTTGTCTCGTTAAACAGGAAAAATGAAAATATTATTATATATAAAATGTGTTGCTGTAGATCAAACGTAGTTGATTCCTTTACATTATTTATTGTTCCTTGAAAGGCATGAGGTATATTCTAAAGGGACACAATGTGTTTTCTTTAACCTTCATGTTATAAATCGCTTTTGATGTTTCTCAAAGTAATTTAGTGACCACGTTTCTCAGGTGTCGCCTGACCAAACTATAAAGAAGCTGCAAGCTATCATTTTCCTTTATTTTAATGATAATAACTTTATCAGTGAGCCCTGCTATGGATACTCAATACATAAATGCTACCTGCACTAAATGCACATTCCCTGCTAGTAATTTTAGTCTTTTTCCAGCATATAAAATATCAAAAGGGTTGACAATTTTTTTAGCTGGTTTGACACTCTTTACAGCCATTGTGGACATCCTTGGAAATCTCCTTGTGATTCTCTCTGTTATGCAAAACAAGAAACTCAGAAATGCTGGTAAGTATTAAAAAGAGAGAGAGAGAGAGAGAGAGAGAGAAGAGAACAGGGAACAGACTGTATGCATTATTATGATGATAAAACACTCCTTGTGCTTTGATATGATTAATGCCCTTACCTAGCAAAATTAGGTTTTAATACTTTAATCCTGATTATAGTGAAATGCATCTATCTGGACATTTGTGTATGTTTTTGTGTGTGTGATATTTGTATGATGCATGTGTGTAAATGTATATGCATATATGTGTGAGTGTGCATGTTTATTTTTGTTATATATTAGCAAAAGACTCTAAGGGATGATTATACAAAACACACACACACTCACATGCACACACAGTCACCCACATACACATACGCACACACACACACACACACACACACACACACACACACACACACACACACACACACACACACACACACACACACACACACAAACATATAATTATATACCTAGAAAACTCAAGAAAACAAAACACACTCTGAAAAACGATAAAGGAGAAAGAACCACACTGGAAGCAAAATAAAACAAATAGCGTAAGCGCTTTCGTTTACTGAATATACATAAACTTCTTCTGAAGAAATGAAAGTGCTTACGCTATTTGTTTTATTTTGCTTCCAGTGTGGTTCTTTCTCCTTTTTCATTTTTCAGAATATAATTGTATACCTATTTACAATTTCTGTGACTGCCAGTTCACCTACTGGCACATCTTTGAGATTTTGGAGGAAGCAGTAGCACCCAGCAAAAATACATGGGCACATGGAGAACATGAAGACTCTACCTATAGCACACCCCTGCCAATCACTCAGTCAGGGAATGAGACACTATAATGCATGGATATTAGCTGCTGTACCACTGTGTTGCCTCTCTCTCTCTCTACTTGTTTTATTTAAACCTGAGGTGGAAAAAGACCATCCAAGACAGTGTTTCATAATTTCACAAGTACACTGAAATTAAATCATTGTAAGTTAAGTATAGCTGTTAAAATGCATTCCGAGTCTGGCAGAATGTGACAGGAAATGAAACAAGACTCAGTGTGCCTGATGAAGCATATCAGTCAGTTTCATCACACAGTTTTCCACAGATGGATACTCGTGTTATACATTTTCAAAAAAAAAAAAAAACTGTTTTCAGTGCAGCTTTAAACTGCTAATATTTCAACATGTGGAAAATGGAACCCAGTCTGGGTAGTTGAGCCTGGAGAGAGCAGTGTGACAGGTAAGAGGTGACACAATACCGGACCTCTCAGTTTAGAAAGAGTGCATCCAGCTATGAGACTGACACACAACAGTGATAAGCTAATCACGAACAATACTGGTCGCAGAGATTTCACTTAATACTGAATCATTACATCACTGAGATATGTCAGTTGTTAATGGTAAGTGCCATATACTATCTAAATTGTTTTTTTATTGCTGAACAAGAAGTAACTAGAATAGAACTGTTGGAATCATGCCAAATAGTCAGACAACTGATTTAAAACATTAATCCAATCTTAATACCATTTTAAATGCTGGGCAGTTTGAAAGCATAACTCAGTTTCACTAAAATACATGCCATCAAAATACACAAATGATAAATGGAATAATCCAGGCATTATTCCTAAAAGAAGTATGTTTTCATTTACAATTTTTTTTTTATGAATAGACACTCTACTGTAAAGTTTGCTCAACTCGTAGCTCTGTTTAAATGATATTAAAATTCCTTCAAACTTCTCTTAAAATCCAAAACTGCATTTTAAATGAGTTAATCTTGTTGTTTATTTGACTGTAGAGAACTGCTAAAGACTGACATTCAAAGTCTAGTAATGGTAATCAACATATAGATGAAATATTAGAAGAAAATAGTCTGCACAGTAGCTAGTTATAAATTCAAAGAAATCCACATAAATTCAAAGGTTAAACTGTTCTTTTTTAGCTCAATTCTATCCTTAAAATGTATACAAGGAAGGGAAAGGAAGGTGTTTATTCTGCCTTCATATGAGGGACTTACATGTGAATACAACTTATCATCATCTTGTTTACTTATATTTCTAGGGATTTAAACTGAACATTTCTATTAAGACAGACTTTGAAGGCCAGTTCATGAAAAGCACTGCATTGCCTGATTTCTCAAATGGCTTGTAGTACCCCATATGGATATTATCCAGATATCCTAACAACTTATAGGATAATTTGTTTATAGCCTAGAATGAACAAAATCTTGAAGCACGTTATTTTAAGTTAAGGTTTTGAAGTGGCAAAGTTGATTTTACTACTTCATATATAAATCCTCGTCTAACTGCACTTGTGGGCCATATTAAGCGTATACAATTTCCTCTCAAAAATGAAAATCAAAACTTATAGCTTTGTATGTGAGGTAAACATATTTGTAATTATATCAATCCCCAACTCCAGTGTTATTGCCCAGTGAGTGGTTTTAACCCACAACCCCAAAATTAAAGGGTCTTATACTTTACTGACTGAGTTAGCCTCGCTACTCACTTCTGATCAAACTTAGGAGCTCTGACTTTGCATATTTTAACTTTTGTGATGTAGACTGAGTGCCACAATTTCAGTCAAATAACACAGAGAGGATTTAACTTTAACTAAGCAGAAATGTTGCAATATGGAAGATTTTACATAGATGGTATCATTTATAAAATAAATATTTTTTCCTGCTGAATCCCAAGTTAAAACAATTGTTTTACTTACCATGCAGACGACACTTTTTAATTCTGTCTTGTGTGTGGTACAAGACTAGATTTGCAAAAATTGACTGCCTCAAAATTTTGATTTCGCGTTCATTCAAGAATCCAGAGTATGTAGGTGTACATTACTTTGATGCAAACAATTCATTATCTGCATATCAGACTACACTAGGAATCTTGTTATCTGTTGTCTTTGGCTTCTACATATTAAAATGTAAGCAGTGACAAATGGTGAGGTAGTACAATGTGACATCAGATGATTACTGGAAGAAAAATAATATATATTATGGTGGGAGACATGGTTTTATCTTCAGAAGCTCTATACAGATATTATTCACCCCAACAGACATGCTCACAGAATTGCTCTGCTGTGAGGAAAGGTGGGGATCTGACCTGTACCAAATAAGTTTGTGAGCATAGTTTGACCTTTTTAATTGGACACTTCTTATGTTAAAACTTGCAACAGATGTTTGTACTTACTGTGCTGTGGAAATAAGATACATTTTGCATTAGTATAATTTTCTGAACAAGATGTAAAAAAAGCTCATTTATATTTTGCCTGCATCTTGATAAAGACAAACTGCTAGACAGCATTAAAAAGTGCATATATCAGTACTCTGAAATAAAAAAAAAACCTAATGGTTTTGCTTTAAAACCACCTCCAGGTATGAGCACTTACCAAAACAATAAAGTTTCAGAGTACATAGGAAGTCAATTTTGCAACTAATGTAATGAATTCTTTAATTATCTGTGACGGTTATGTTAAGAAACCATACCACGGTGCACATCTTTTAACAATGAATATTGGAGTCAAGTCGTAATAATTTTCGACCTACTAATCTCAGTGTCACACCCCCCCAAGCCTCCACCTCAGAGCAGCATGACTCTGAAGAAGCTCCTTAAGATGATAATATTCCTAAGGCTCCCTGAGAACAGCCACAGTAGGTGTAATGAATAAATGAATGAATCAATCAATCATACTTTTTTATTCTTCCTTCATTGTTTCAATTTCATTGTTGCAAATGACCCATTGTCATTGCCAAGACCTGAAAACTTCAATTCCAATTGACTAATAGCCCTAACACTTTTGCCACTTTTTATACTGTTTCTTAGTGTATTTATTTATCAGGTGAACCCAGTGGACACAACTTGCCTTACTCAGTGGTGACCCAGGATCATGATCTATTTAAATGAGTTGCTCATAGTCCTACAGTAGGCAAAAGGAGGAGGAAGGAATCAAACTCTGTACCCTGGGCACAAGAAACAGCACATAGCAATAGTCTTCTGCATGAACTGCTGTGCTAGTGGCTCAAAATTGCAAATGCAGCAACAGCAATTTAATGCCATTGCAGTTTGGATAATTGCAAAGGGACTGTTTTCCCCAGACATTGTAGGTTGTTGTTCTCACACACCAACCATTATGTTATCATCTTTGGGTAACTGCATCTTGAATTAGTTGAAAAAAGGAAATGTCTGATTTTCACAATAATGACAGCTCAAAATTGTGATCCTTAAATTACTCTGTGGACACAGTTTGTTTGTGAGTGTGACGATGCAACTGGATACATGTCCTCATCTGTATGAGTAGCTGCTGATTCAAACACAGGTTATGGGTGCATAACAGACATGAGGGATGCATTCATTCACCAAAACTGAATAAACAGAGATCACTGATGCAGCAAACTAAACTACATGGGTCCTACCCCCTGTTATTTGTCAGGTTCACAAAGCAAAGGGTGCCTTCCATGCACTCCAACTGTCAGACCTCCACAAAAAGACAGATGAAGTTGGAAAAATGTCAGAGCTTTTGTGCTGCCAAAGAGAGTGTTCCATGTATGGGTCTTGTGAAATTGTTGGTTGGCTCTTAAACAGTATATGTTTTTAAATTGTGTTTTTTGTTATGATATTTGTAATTCTGTTAAATAATCTTAATAAAAAATTGAACAAGATATGGCTGGTTGGCTAGCAATGTTAAGGAGCTGGGAAGATATTATTTTATATGGAAAACCTGTGTTTTTATGTCAACATTTTTGCTTGGAAACTGCACTTTTGGGGGTGTCATTGCATCAGTGAGGAAATTGCCATGTTTATGCTTCAAGCCTATTTGATGGTCTGTTTCCTGCTTACAACACATCTGAAGTTATACAACGTACCGCTGCCACACAAGTACCTGTTTTCTAATCCTAAATCAGAACAGCAGATATTTCTCTCCCCAAATCTGCTTCTGTTTAATAGGCTACTGCAACTAGCCCCATTCTATCTCCCAAGGATAGGAAAACATTGGATATGTTTGAGAAGAAAATGTATTCATCTACTATAGCTTTCAGAATTATACATTTTTATTATTATCCTTTGAGAACATGTAGACGACAATGTCTGACCATCCTATTTCTGAGGTAAATAATTCATTACATGCTCCTGCGACAGCTGGTTCCCATGTGGCTAAACATATTTTAAAGTGTATGTATGATGCTGATGATTCTTCCTCCAGAGCTCCTACTCCTTGCTCAGCTGGCTTCATTCTTAAAATATTCCTGATGATGTTAAATCTGAAAGTTTAAATTCTTTCTTAGATAAAGAGGTGCTGTTTGACAGCTGAGGTGCTTAAGGAGGGCGATGCAACTGGAAGAATGATTAATGCAGTATCTTAGATTTTTCAGAGTAAATGCTAATTTCCATTCTCCTCAGCTCCCTTTTTCAATAAACATTTTAAGCAACAAGGAACCAGCATACAGTTTTTTTAAAAGCAATGGAAAGGAGGCTTTAAAAGAAAAGAAAATAAATGAAATGCCTCTAAAATTCAAGGACAGTTGTGTCAGTCAGGATGATTATCTGCTTCTTTTAAATCTCACACCTCCCCCCCCCAAACTTGTAACGTTTCAATGTCTTTTAGACTTTAACTTCTCTCTTGTGGCATCAGAATGTTTCAGACAGTTTGGATCTGAAGGTAAGCCAGTGCAGGAATGTTTGGTAATTGGAATTCTTCCCTCTTTTATAGGGGATTCCATTTTGTCCAGGGAACCAGATTCCTCTATTTTCTCTTAGGCAAAGATTTTATTCCAGAAATGTTCTAGTTCTCCAAACAGTAAGATCATAAAGGCCCCTGTTTATTTCTTTTCTAAATCTTTTTGTTTAGATTCCTAACTTAAAGTCGTATCTCTTCAATATCTTGTACCTGTAACTCCCAATCTAGCTTTCATGGTAGAGATGGTGCTAAGAGGCCCCTATCATAACATTCCCATTGCAGAACATGTCAGGGTTTTCTTAAGATCTACTGTATATGGCTTACATTATCAGTCCTCTGTTTTACCATCTGGAATTTTCACTGCACTAAGGGTATTCAAAAAATGCCTAACTCATGGCAATGCTTATTGCAGACTTCATGGAATTCACATATTTCCAGATATAGATGACAGTCTTATCTTTGAACACAAATGACCAACTGAAGCCAAGAAACCAAAAAATGTAGTCCACAGCAGAAAGAAGGTAAAGGAAAATCCAGTAGGTGAAATCCAACGAACAAATTTATTGGATAAAAACCACACAGTAACAAATCCCTCAAGCACTTTCGCTCAGTGCAATACTGAGCTTTATCAAGATGAACACCATGTAACAACTGCTCCTATTTAAATACTAAAAAAAATCATGTGATCAATTAAGTTAAAAACTAATTGATAAAATATCACCTGCAAGTGCTTGGTATTAAAAGGGCTAGATGTAAAACCAGTTAAATAGCCTTGTCATAATATTTCTCATATACATAAAGGCTCGAAACATAAACTTCTTGCTAAACATTGTTCAACAACAATAAAACATTAAATGAATCATATTGCAATCAAGATAATAAATGCTAATGAATACTAAATAAGTATGAAGAAAAAAAAAGTAAAAAATAATAAATAATGAATAAATATAAAAAAATCAAAATAATAAAAAATGTATGAATCAATTCTTTGGGAGTGTATTAAGTATGTGAATATACCAATTTTATGTTGTATTATTATAATTTGGCTCAAAACACTGCTCAAGTTCATGTTGTCATTAAGCCCTGGCCATTTTGCAGCGTCCAACCTTAGTTGCCATATAAGCTCTTTGTATTCCAGTTTACTCTCCCAATCACCCCCTCTACCATCTTTGCTTACTCTTTCTCCAGCTGTCAAGATTCTTTACCAGCCATTCAGGAACTTCTACTCAGTCTGACTTTTCAAATCAACTTTCAGAAGTCTTCTCTCATCGCATATCTCTGAATGATTTTATGGTGATGCTTGTTGGACTCTGATTTCAGAAGAGTCTTTCTTCTCCAAGACAAAATAGACATATTTGAAAAGTGCAGCCTGATTTTCTGTAGTCAAAACCATGCATCCATAAGTGAGTTTGTCAGGACTCTGTGGTACATGGTATCAATGATTCTCATGCTCCCCTTGGCCAGACTATACATGAAGAAAATTAAATGGTAAAACATATCAATCCAGACTCAGCACCTGCACTTTTTGTCCTTTCAGATTGTAGTTCTGAGATGTGAAAAGACAGAGAGTAGAAGTTGTGTGGACTAGATAGCATACAATCCAGGTGTTCCATTCTCCCTTAAAACCTCTCTCCAGTTATTCACAACTGATACTTAAGACCTGCTCTAGGGAGCAGTTTCAAAAAGGGGATAATATCCAAGCTCTGTGAGATAGAAGCACATACATTTCGGCGAGTTGTTAGCAGTTAACAATGTGTTTGAAGGCCTTACATTATCTGTGGTCCACAGGACCTTGAAAGTGTACAAAGACAACACCACAATATTATGGAATGTAAAAAAAAGCTGGGTACTAAATCTTATTCTCTTTGCAGACGCATCTTGGTTTGACTTTTCAGCTTTGTACATATCATCAGAGCAATTCCTGGTTGCAGACAAGCTCAGCAGGAACAGGACGGACACTCATGAATGGAACCTTCATGCTGCGGTCTTCTTACAGCAACTGATCTAGCTGTGAGGAAATACCTCAGCTAGAACTGTTTGCTTTTCTCTAGAACAGATACCTAAATAGATTATAAGACAGGTCTGAAAGACAGATGCTTTCTCATGCACATGAAAAGGAATGTTCCTGAGTGCTTTTCCTCCCTTTCCACTAATATTTACAGTTCTTCTAATGATTTCAAAGGATTCTTCAAATATTGTGGTGGTGACTCCTTCTTGCTACACTAAGGCAACAGTGGTTTTCACTTCTTTTCAAGTCTGACAAAGGACAGTTATCCTAAGCATCCCCACAGACTGGATTACTGACATAAGGCTGGCTAAATTTAATACACCTCAGTCTAGAATATCTTCAGCTAACTGGATCAGTGATAGAACTTTGATACGTGCTATACATGTTATGCATATTTTTTTTCCTGAGAACATGCAGCAGGTACTTAAAGAGGTGATAAATCTTGTTAGTACACATTCATATATTTACACGTAGAAAAGATTTTCTAGTTGGTGCCAGTCAAAGAACCAAGATTCTCTTCTGCACCTGCCTCTGGTTCTGTCCAATGTGTTGCTTTCCTCTATCAAGAAACATTTATCAGACTTTTCTGCTTGCCTGTCTGTAGATCCCACCTTTCTAATGTTGCTCAAATTAAACAATTTTTGAAAGTGGCGTTAAATACTTGTCCAACTAGTAAACAGGTGCCTCCTAATTGGGATATCAATTTTGTGCTTAAGAAGCTTACTCTGTCTCAGTTGAACCAGCTCACCAGGCTCATATGATTATTTTTTTTTAATCTGAAGGCTTTTTTCCCTTTGTACTATGAGTGTATGTGAGTTAAAAACTTTTAGGGTGAGTCAATCATATATTTTTTTCCACCTTGACATGGTTGTTTGAGAACAATTCCTACCTATGTTACTAGATATTGTTAGGCTGAAAGATGTTATGTTAAGAAAGGATAATAAAGTGGTCATATAGTCATAAAGGGCACAGACAGGTAGATTTTTAAAATATCTGATATATTAGCAGATGAATATAGTTATGTTAAAGTTGATTGTGGTATTGTGAACATAGCATACAAATATATTGATTTATTGTTTCCTGAATTGTTATATAGGCATGATATAGACTATTTTACAACAGATTTTCTGAAAGTTAAACATTACAGGTTGGCTAAATGTTTTTGACACCTCCTAAAGTTCATAAAAATCAAGCTGATCCCCATTTAGACCAATAATCTCTAAAGGGGGTCTAAAGATGAAGAGATTTCAATATATTCAGATTCAAAGTTGACTTTTGTAATGCAGTATTTTGTCTTACATTAGAGATTCTTGACATTGTTTAAAGTTAATTGAAGTTTTTGGATGATTACTGGAAAGACTTGGTTATAGATACTATGGACAATATGTCATTGCATACTGTTATTCCCCATGAAAGAGGTATTGGAATGGTTAGATGTTTTCTGTTCTCAGTCAAAAATTTTATTTCCAGTAAGATTAATGCATTTTGTATTTTACTGGATGTAGTGGTATCTATCTCTCTATTTATATATACATATATATATATATATATATATATATATATATATATATATATATATATATATATATATATATATATATATATATATATATATCCAGATATAGATATGGGTATAGATATAGATATATATGGGGTCCCTTTCAGTTGATCAAGTTTTCAGAAACTCAAAATTCATATTGTTGAGACCATATGAGCAAGTTTTTGAAAACACAAAGCTTTTGAATGTTAATCGTGGTGCAGTGTGGATCTGGAAATTTACCCTTTTTTTCACTGTAGCGTAATCTCATAGTTGGTATATTTATTTTGCAGTTGGTATATTTAATTTGCAGTGGGTGTGTGGAGGAGTGTAGTGGGCTTGTCCCCATGCAAAAAGATAAAAAGGTAGATTTTTGTGTTTTTTTATGTCTTTTATTTATTTATTTTTTTTGATGTTCAAGTTTTTAAAAACTTAATCACATGGAATTGACCATATGAATTTCAAGTTTCTGAAAACTCGATCATCTGACACAGACCTATATATATATATATATATATATATATATATATATATATATATACATATATACATATATATATATATATATATATATATATATATATATATATATATATATATATATATATATATATATATATATATATATATATATATATATATATATAAATATATATATATATATATATATATATATATATATATATATGTATGTATGTATATGGGTCTATATCAGCATATCGAATGCTGAAAATGCAGAATGCAATTTAATCGAACTGAAAAGTTCGAAATGTCAGAAGAGCGAACTGACGGAGCATCGATTTCTTTCCCAGGGAAAGAAATTAGTGTTCCGTGCAAACAAAAACATTTTTTCAATACTTTAAACACTGACAGAAATGGGGGGCTTCAACTCCCACACACCCCAACATGGGGAGCTGTGCCCCCACAGCCCCCCTACTTAAATATACTAACCCAGAGACCACACCTCAGTGGAGGAAATAGCAAACTCTGATGACGGCTGATCAATTTTTTCCCTGGGAAAGAAATCGGTGTTCTATCAGTTCACTCTTCTGAAATTTCAAGCATTTCATTTCGATTAAATTAAATGCGGCATTTTCAACATTTGAAATGCTGATAGGAACCCATATACATATATGTCAACTTGATATGATCGACATTTCACATTGTCAAAACCCATATGGCCGAGACCATAGGATCGACATTTGAAATGTCGGACATACAAGTAGACCAAATGAAAAATAAAAAAAAACTAACTCCGCCCCCATGCACCCCACTATGGGGGGGTCCACCCCCCACATCCCCCCATAACTTTAATATACCAATCACACTACAGTGCCGAAATGGAAAATCTTTCCATTCCGCACTGTACAGAGATGCTGGTTCCCCATGGTCATATGGTCTCAGCCATATAAATGTCAACATTGCAAAATGTCGATCATGTGAAGGGGACCCACACACACACACACACACACACACATATATATATATATATATATATATATATATATATATATATATATATATATATATATATACATATATGTTTGTGTGTGTGTGTGTGTGTGTGTGTGTGTGTGTGTGTGTGTATATATATATATATATATATATATATATATATATATATATATATATATGGGATCTGTACAGATCCCTGAATGCCCTTTCCAGCAAAGCAGAAATCACCGAGCATACTTAACCAAAAGTGCTGTTTACCGAAGCAGCAATTTTGGATAAGTAGCTTGTTGTGCCAGTTGTGCTATGGTACGGATAAGGGAAAAGTCCCTTTTCCCCACTGTAGTGTGACCTCGGAGTGATAATATTAAGGTAGGAGGGTGTGTGGGGGGGTGCAGCCCCCCACATGGGTAGAAGTAGGTTTAATGCTGTTTTTTTTTTAAACATACTTTACCATAAACGCTTTTTCAGTGAAAGCGCTTTCGGAAAGTATGTTCAGTGATAATGGATTCGGACATTTGAACTTTCGATCAAAAGTCCTAGAGCCATATATATATATATATATATATATATATATATATATATATATATATATATATATATATATATATACATACATGTATAGTATAAAAAGTACTAAAAATACCAGAATGCCACAGAGATCCAATAAGTGATCCAACACCTTTGGTTCACTATAATACCACAATAAGGCCAAACTGTCCAAAAAGTCAAAAGAGTACTTGCAGTAGAAACATATAATAATCCACTGTGAAACTTTGTTCAGTCTCGAGTAAAATGTAACAATTCCAATGCAATAAATGTTCTCCAAGAAGCACCACACGAATACCGGCTAAAAACTGATTTATTAACGAAACGTCAATAAAAACGTCAATAAAACTGCTTGTGTGGGTCCAAGCAACCCAATGATAAACCGCTACAACGCTGACTAGCATACTAGCATGCTGGTAAACAAACCATCATGATAAAACCAAACATTTGTTGCACAATACTAAAAGTATGTTTTAAATGTATCAAGAACTTTTGAAATACATTTAAAATAACACGGACACGCTGTTACGGTTAAATGCTTTCACTCAGACCTCTTGAGCTTCTTCAGAACAACTCCGTCTCGGATTGTCCATCTTTTAAAACTTCTTTGGAGCCAAATCACCAGCTAAAATTTAAAGCAACAGTGTATCCTAATATATCTCTTTTAGTAATATACAGCAATGTAAACAAAACAATATGTACATCTCATTCCTTTGTGTATCCATTACATAAAACTAATATTGTATAAAAAATACAATATAAACTTATTAAAACTTTATACAATTCCTAACAGTAAAACATTCATAAATGAAATAAATAATTCTCCTAATGACATACATGTAATGACATATCAAAAGAAATAATAATGTGTAACCCGCACTTATGATAAGGGTTATGAAACCAGATAAGGGTGGGGGGATAGTATTATACGGCATTTTGGCATATACCAACAAGATACATCAAATACTATATGATTTGGATAATTATGTGACTATATCTTTGAATGAAATCAATATAGCATACCAGAGAATAGACAGTTACATAGAGGAATTTTTGATTGATGGTAGAATCAAGAAAAACTTATACAAGTTTTTAAAGGTGAAGAGCCCAAGAATGGCCACTATTGTTGGTATTCCGAAAATTCATAAAAATATTATGGACCCCCCATTTCTACCTATTATATTTGGGAGTAAATCTAGACATATCCAATGGGGAAATATATAGATGTGAAATTGAAACATATAACATTTATTGCATTGGAATTGACAGAGAATTGTTACATTTTACTCGAGACTGAACAAAGTTTCACAGTGGATTATTATATGTTTCTACTGCAAGTACTCTTTTTGACTTTTTGGACTGTTTGGAGTTATTGTGGTATTATAGTGAACCAAAGATGTTGGATCACTTATTGGATCTCCGTGGCATTCTGGTATTTTTAGTACTTTTTATACCATTATTCTCAAGTTGTTTTATACCATGGAGAACACCGGTGACAAAACGCCTGATGTGGAAATGACCCAGAAGGATGATATAAAATCATTGAAAGAGGAGATGAAGAGTCTTAGAAAGGACATGGGAAAACTTTTTGATCTTGTTAAGGCCAAACTTGGTAATTCCACAAATATTACTGATGAAGTGCCAGCTCAGAGATGTATGCATCTCAAAAGTTCCAATGAACTACAGCGGACAACCACTGGAATACAGAAAGAAGAGAAGTTACAATGTTTGACTCCTAAAGCATCAAATACTGGCCAAAGACAACACAGGACCACTGACAGTTTGGAATCATTATTGGACAGCTTTCCTATACCGAATGGTCAAGGTCAAATGCAGAAAGACTGTCCTATTGACATGGATTATGTTTATAACACCACTGAGCCATTGCACAGTTATAATCATTCAGGTTCCAACTGCACTTTTGACTTTTCCATTTATGATATTGAGGATGAATTCAAATGGATGGGTGCAAAACCTAAAAATATTCCCATTAAAACTTATTCCAACATAGTTGGAAAACAGGAACATCATACAAAAGGTACTGTAAATACATCTAAACAACAATTACATTCTATTAGCAATGATGGACAAGCAAAAGGCTCTGGCTACAATAAATTTAATAGATTTATAGAAACTAGTTACAATTTTGATAGTACTGTGACACGATCTGCTATGAATCCCAAAGACAATGGATCATTTGGGACATTAAAGGATATGATTTTTATGTTGGACAAAAAATTAAAAGTATTAATAGTGTTAAGGTAGATAATGCCTACTTACACAAATGTATATCAATGAAAATTGTTCCAAAAGGATTAAGATTTTTCAAACAACCTATGGGGTTTAAGTTGAATGATTGGATTATTAATGAATTTAATCAGTTTTTTGATGATTGTGGGATTAAGTTTATGAGACTCATCATTAAACATAATGATGATAAGTTATCTCAACTTATACAGGAAACTGAGGATTTAAACCTGAAGATCACCACTGATTTACTTTTCACTGAGTGGGAGAGGATGTATAACAATCAGTTCTCTTTAGCTGAGAAATACATACATACTTTGAGTGAGACGAAGCATAAGAAAATCAAGAGGGATGTAGAGCACTATGAGCAAAGGAAAGTCTATTATTGGGGGATGAAAAATGAGAATTTTGAAGAGAGGGATGTGGATGAACAGTCCCGTTTTCACAAACCTAGCAGTCGAAATAGACATGGAAATGTCAATTCACATTTTTGGAAGGATCACATCCCCCAGGGAGAACCGTATAGAAACAAAGGGGAAAGGTATCAGCAGAAAGACAGATACCAACCAAGGATCTGGAAGAACCAAAGGCAGCAGAGGGGAGAAGGAGAGGGGATATTTCAACTGTGGATATGGCTATTAATGGTATAACTTACACGTGGAATAGTTTCAGTATTTACAACCATGCCAACATTGAAATTACCAAGACACACTTTTCGTTACTATCCAAGGGAATGAAATTTATACCCATTCCCAAGATCCCACTGGTTGACAGCATAGTGGAGTTAAAGAAATTCACTAGGAAGTTAAATCTAGCTGTCTTTTTCAGTAAAACCCACAGCAATACAAACAGTGCCATTGAGCAATACCAACAATCAGAGCTTAAAATTCCAAGTACATTTGTACCAGTACAACATCCCACAATAGAGATTTATGAGAGAATTGTATCTAGAGATATTTATAGATTGCACAAAGATTATAAGCGAGATGCCCAGGAATTTAATTTAACCCCTGAGGAAAGTGAGGTATTAAAGAACTTACAGGCCAACAACAATATAAGGGTTATGAAACCGGATTAGGGTGGGGGATAGTATTATATGACATTTTGGTATACAACAAGATACATCAAATACTATATGATTCGGATAATTATGTGACTATATCTTTGAATGAAATCAATATAGCATACCAGAGAATAGACAGTTACATAGAGGAATTTTTGATTGATGGTAGAATCAACAAACACATATACAAGTTTTTAAAGGTAAAGAGCCCAAGAATGACCACTATTGTTGGTATTCCGAAAATTCATAAAAATATTATGGACCCCCCCATTTTGACCTATTATATCTGGGAGTAAATCTAGACATATCCAAAGGGGAAATATATAGATGCGAAATTGAAACACATATATATATATATATATATATATATATATATATATATATATATATATATATATATATCACATTTAGTAAAATATTCCTGGGACTTTTTAAGGAACTTCCCCACACAAATATGGCAGGATGATTACATATTCGTTACAATTGATGTTATTGATCTTTTCTCTTGCATACCTAAAACTATAGGTTTAGAAGCATTTGGTAATAGTATTAGAAAATATGCAGGAGTTGTATGGGATGAAGTGAGTTTAATACCGGAAATGTTGGATATTATTTTGGATAACAACTTTATATATTTTGAAGGAGAGTACTTTCGGCAGACCAGGGGGGGGTGGCAATGGGAGCAGCCTGTGCTCCCATTTACGCCAACCTGGTCATGCTTGATTGGGAAGACTCTGTTCATTTTTCCAGCCCTTATTTTGAGAACATTGCTCACTATGTTAGATTTTTGGATGATATTTACATTATATGGAAATCAAGAAGGACTATTAGAGTTTATCTAATTTCTTAATCACAGCAGTGATTTTTTGAAATTTACTTATTCATATAACAGGGTTGGCACAGCTTACCTTGACACATTTATATACACAGATGGAGGGAAGTTGCATTCCAAAATTTTTAGAAAGGAAACATTTTCCAACGATTATTTGTCATATGAAAGCTGCCATCCTGAAAAATTAAAAAATAATATATATAAAGGTCAATGCATAAGGGCTATGAGAATGACTACTGAGTATAAGTCCTTGGTAGAAGAGATTAATTTCATACATAATATGTTTTTTGAAAGGGGATATCCACAAAAATTATTGGATGATGTGGACACATATGTTCTGAGTCTTTGGAATACCAAATACAAACCACTATTAGGGTTAGGTAATGAATTCATCCAAGGAAACAATGTAAAGGTGGGGAATAATACAAAATTAAACGAAGACAAGTGAAGGGCATTTATTTTGATGTACAATCCACAAAGTAGGAATGTTATACAGAGTATTAAGAATTATTGGTATATATTATTCAGTGATGAAACAGTAAGGAATACAATAGGAGACAAACCAAGTATAGTGTATAAGATGGGAGCTAACATTAAAAGATTATTAGAAAAGGAGAATACACACAGTAATGAAACATGTAGAAAGGTTACCCAACATACCACGAAATGTGGATAATGCAGCCAGTGCCGTTATATTATTGACAGTAAGGAAATAATATTAAATAATGCTACCAAATCTAAAATCAGGTTCATCAGGGGGAATTGTAATACTAAGATGGTAGTATATATCGCCATCTGTCAAGAATGTTATAGTTATTATGTGGGAAAATCTGAAAGAAGTTTAAAAAAGCATATATATGAACACATCTATAATATAAGGAAAAAAGATGAAAGAAGTGCACTTTTTAAACACATAGACACCAACGGTGATGATCATTATTTCAAATTTGTGTTGTTAGATATGGTCAAAAATGACCCTAGAGGTGGAGATATTAGAAGAGTTTTAAATTATCGTGAAGCATGATGGCAAATATTCATTGATGCCACCACTCCACCAGGACTTAACGATAATATTTCATTAAAGGCAATACTTGAAGTTAATACATAGTTAAGTAGTACAAATATATAGTTAGTTCTAGCTAGTTGACTGATTCAGGGTCATAAGTGTGGGATACACATTATTATTTCTTTTTATATGTCATTACATGTATGTCATTAGGAGAATTATTTATTTCATTTATGAATGTTTTACTGTTAGGAATTATATAAAGTTTTAATAAGTTTATATTGTATTTTTTATACAATATTAGTTTTATGTAATGGATACACAAAGGAATGAGATGTACATATTGTTTTGTTTACATTGCTGTATATTACTAAAAGGGAAATATTAGGATACACTGTTGCTTTAAATTTTAGCTGGCGATTTGGCTCCAAAGAAGTTTTAAAAGACGGACAATCCAAGACGGAGTTGTTCTGAAGAAGCTCAAGAGGTTTGAGTGAAAGCATTTAACTGTAACAGCGTGTTCGTGTTATTTTAAATGTATTTCAAAAGTCCTTGATACATTTAAAACATACTTTTAGTATTGTGCAACAAAAGTTTGGTTTTATCATGATGGTTTGTTTACTAGCATGCTAGTATGCTAGTCAGCATTGTAGCGGTTTATCATTGGGTTGCTTGGACCCACACAAGCAGTTTTATTGATGTTTTTATTGACATTTCGTTAATAAATCAGTTTTTAGCCGGTATTCGTGTGGTGCTTTTTGGAGAACATTTATTGCATTGGAATTGACAAAGAATTGTTACATTTTACTCGAGACTGAACAAAGTTTCACAGCGGATTATTATATGTTTCTACTGCAAGTACTCTTTTGACTTTTTGGACTGTTTGGCCTTATTGTGGTATTATAGTGAACCAAAGGTGTTGGATCACTTATTGGATCTCTGTGGCATTCTGGTATATAAACATATATGTCAACTTGATATGATCGACATTTCACATTGTCAAAACCCATATGGCCGAGACCATAGGACCGATATTTGAAATGTCGAACATACAAGTAGACCAAATGAAATAAGAAAAAAACTAACTCTGCTACCCTGCACACCGCTATGGGGGGTCCACACCCCACATTCCCTGTAACTTTAATATACCAATCACACTACAGTGCAGAAATGGAAATTTTTCCATTCCACACTGTACAGAGATGCTGGTTCCCCATGGTCATATGGTCTCGGCCATATAAATGTCAACATTGTAAAATGTCGATCATGTGAAGGGGACCTACACACACACACACACACACACACACACACACACACACACACACACACATATATATATATATATATATATATATATATATATGTGTGTGTGTGTGTGTGTGTGTGTGATATATATATATATATATATATATATATATATATATATATATATATATATATATATATATATATATATCTATATGGGATCCGTACAGATCCCCAAATGTCCTTTCCATCAAAGCAGAAATCACCGAGCATACTTAACCGAAAGTGCTGTTTATCGAAGCAGCACTTTTGAATAAGTATGATTGTTGTGCCAGTTGTACTATGGTGCGGATAAGGGAAAATTCCCGTTTCCCCACTGTAGTGCGACCACGGAGTGATAATACTAAGGTAGGAGGATGTGGGGGGCTGGGTAGAAGTAGGTTTAATGCTGTTTTTTTTTTAAACATACTTTACCGTAAACGCTTTTTCAGTGAAAGCGCTTTCGGAAAAGTATGTTCGGTGATAATGGATTAGGACATTTGATCTTTCGATCAAAAATCCTAGAGCCATATATATATATATATATATATATATATATATATATATATATATATATATATATATTTGTGTGTGTGTGTGTGTGTGTGTGTGTGTGTGTGTGTGTGTGTGTGTGTGTGTGTGTGTGTGTGTGTGTGTGTGTGTGTGTGTGTGTGTGTGTGTATACACACACACACACACACACACACACACACATGGGTAGATCGAGAGATAGATATTTTGCAATTAATAATGTATTTATATATAAATTAGGGGTATTGTAACGGTGTCTAACTTTGCCCACACTTTTACGAACTTGGTTTTAAATAAATGTGAAGTGGATGGCTTTTGAAACTGAAGTTTTAATTGCTTTTGGATATATTAAGTTGTGTGAATGTTTTGTAGTTCATCTTCTTTTCTCATTGATGCAGCTGCTGATATTATTGAGAGTGTTCTAGACTTACATATCTCTAGTAGTGATGTTTTTGTGTGTTAGTTGTAAAATGTGGCCACAGAACATTCAGTTTTTGGATATGGATATTACACGTAGCAAGATTTTGAAGTCAAATGTTTGTAGGAAACTAATTTACATAATTCATTTTTTACTCAAGTAGTGGATACCCTACCCACATTAAATATAACATGGTTAAATCTTATGCCATTAAATTTTCCTAGCTTACTTCTGATGAGCAATGATGTTATGCTAATTTAATGTCTATTAAGAAAATATTTTTTGAAATATGGTATGAGAAAGAGTATCTTAATAAGGTTTTGGATGAGATTTTTATTAATAGAGCCAACAAATATCCTTCAATTTTGAATAGCAATGAAAAAACTGTGACTGATAATGATTTATTTTTAAAGTATTGAAAACACTGGTAGTAACAATGACTTTTTGAATTCATTGATATTTGCTGACAGTGTTGACAATACGGATATCAAAATATAGTTAGAAATAACTACAGAGTGTTTTATGGCTGTCCTGATGGCATTAATAAAGTGGGTGTTTATCCAAACATTATGAAGAAGAGCAGATGAAATGTAAATAAGATTTAGAAATATGTCTTACTTCTAGACATCAAAATGTTAGTGTGCTATGCTTAGGTATGTTTAAATGTGGATCATGTAGGAGTTGTTTTAACAAGAAAACAGATTACATTCTTCTACAATATATGATTGTAAAACTGAAGCTGTGGCTTATTATATATTGTGTGAAATTTGTAATTCTTTTTATGTGGGTAAAACAATGAGAAAATGTTATGAAAGAATTAGTGAAGATATCACTGCGATTAATAGCAGGGATTGTACAAATGATCTCGGTAAACATTCTTCTATCTGCATTTATATCAGGAAGTTTTCTTTTTTGTGTTAGGTAGAGTTTCTGATAATTTTGATAATGATGTGGTTAGGTACTTGAATATTTATCTTGAGGGCAAAGAATTCAGCTGGCAAAGAAGGCTTAATGCTGGGAAACTGCATGGGTTAAATGAACACCATAATGTTAAAAGTGTTTTAAAAACAAGAAAATTAAAATGTTATTTGTTTACTGTTAAATTAATTTGTATTTATTCATCTGTTTTTCATATTTTTTGGTGAACTTTGTTATTGGTGCTTGTGATTATGTGATTTTTTAAATGGTATGTAAATATTGATTAATGTTAAATTGTACTCAGTTCTGATGAAGGCTGATTTGTATAAAAGTGTTTGAGAAATAAAATCTTTTATAAAGTCAGTTGCTCATTTATTAAACACTTTTTAGGTACATGTGATTTTTATTTAAAGGAAGAGAGACCATATTTTCCAATGTTATCCTATACTTGATTCTAGAGAGAACAACATGGTCCTCTGTAAACACTTTTACAAAGCACTACAAACTGGTTTCCTGCATGAAAGACAACCTTAGCTTTGTGAAGCTGTCTGATCAAAGGGAGTAGGAGGCCCATAGCTTAGGGTACAGTAACCAGAACCAGATCCAGCACTAGGTGCCCAAGGCAGTAGCATAGGACTCACTGGCTGGGTGGGTGCCATTGCTAGCTGGGAGAGGGCCTGCTGGCTGGGTTTTTTTTTAATTAAAAAAATATGTATTTTTTAAGGGAATTCTTATTTAAGAGATCCCTTTGCATCCATTCCCACATACCTGTCATGTGTGTAAGGCCTGTTTACATCTGTGTCTTCTGCATCTGTGTGACATGTTGTTTACAGCTTTGTCTTCAGTGTGCATGGAATTTGAATACAAGAATATGTTTGAACTGTGGACCATAGATCCATAGATGGACAAGTAAGAGGTGTGTGTGTGTGTGTGTGTGTGTGTGTGTGTGTGTGTGTGTGTGTGTGTGTGTGTGTGTGTGTGTGTGTGTGTGTTTGTGTATGTGTGTGTGTGTGTGTGTGTGTGTGTGTGTGTGCAAGTACAAATAATTGAATACAAGAAGACATTTGGACTGCGGACCAGTGTGTGTGTGTGTGTGTGTGTGTGTGTGTGTGTGTGTGTGTGTGTGTGTGTGTGTGTGTGTGTGTGCGTGTGAGTGTGTGTGTTTATATCTGAGAGGTAGGTAACTACCTCTCAACTGCTCAGATACCTGCAAAATGTCAACTTGTGCCTCATATTTTTTGCCCTCTCCCCATAAAATGTGTGATTTTCTGGAAAATCATTCAGGATTGAAGCCACTAAATAATGACAGACATTTGAAATTCAGACTTTCTATCCTTTAGAAAAATGTATACTAATGCAATTCCTGTTATTCTATCAACTTTCTAAGCTCATGAGAACGATATTTAAAATCTGTTCCATTTTTTGGACCTTTGTCACTCATAATTTTAGGATTTGTCTAGATTTGTTGAACTAAGCGGTTAAGAGGTATGGTAGGTTTGCATACAAGTTTGTGTGTGTGTGTGTGTGTGTGTGTGTGTGTGTGTGTGTGTGTGTGTGTGTGTGTGTGTGTGTGTGTGTGTGTGAGTGTGGGTGTGTGTGTGTGAAATGCCCTAGTTAGGGCTAGTAGGTGGTTAGCTATTTGATCAAGCTCAAGCCCTGCACTTTATATACAGAAAACAATAGCCTCAATTCTCTACCCCAACTACCAAGCTGCATTTTTCAAGGAATTGAGTTTTCAGTGCATTTCTTGGAATTGTGAGTTTCAAGTGAAAAGAAGTTCACTGCTGCTAATGATAAGTCTATTTACAATATATAACTGTTTTATTTAGAAAATAGTATCACTACCATGCTATACAAGCAAAACGCATTGCTAGTAGCACAACAGGTAGCATACTTGTTTGTGATTCAGAAGGCTGTGGGTTCTATTCCACAGCAAGTAGATAGGTTGCTGATACTGTGTTGTACTTTAAGGGAGTGGGGTGATTTAGTCCAGAATATGTCTTCCTTTGGATAAGATGTCCAGTAACTATGAATCTGTTATCAGCTTTCCATCCCTTCTCTATCGCAATATTATCAGGTTACCATTTTTTTTTAATTTAACATAAGCAGTTTATTTTTCATTGGCATCAGGCACTACATTTGTGGATGAAACTCTGAAATATAAAGTTATTTGCAAGCACCAACCTCTTCATTAGTGAGAGATCTTATCAATGTGGACTTATTCAGATGACTTACTTCTGTAGAGATTGTGCATATTGGCTGATAGTGGATTGTAATGTCAGAAGTTTGTGCGGCCTTTTATGATTTAAATGTTCTGAATTAGGGAGTTTTGTCATTATTGCTTCATATGTTTTGTTTCATTGCTTACTAGAAAAATGCTCAAACTATAAATTGAAAACACACTCTAACAACTGGTGCTGTCTTATACAAGGAATATCATTAAATACTGGTAGGAAGGCAAATCAAAGAGCTCTTGCATGTTTACATGGTTCTAAAAATGTGTGCAAGGGGCCTATGATTTGAAAACAGCCGAAAGGTACATTTTATCCTCCATTGGCCAGATGCATTTTCTTTGAATGTGATTTTCAATGCTATTTCAATGTTTTTAATGTGAAACTGTATTGTTTTGTTTAGCAAATGTCTGTCAGTGTTTGTGCTATAAAATTTGAAATAAAAGTGGTAAATTAAATTCAAATATCTGTAATCATTGTAAAAGTAAAGCAGAAAAAAGTATGGACACTGACATGTTTGAACTGTGTTTATGGTAACTGGAGATGAATAGCAAAGTAATGGGACACTGGAATAGGGGGTTGTGTATGGAGGGGGTGAGGTGGCTGTGTATGAGTGGGGCCCTGATCCATTACCCTTCCTAGGGCCCCACTTGACCATGATCTTCTTCTAACTGTACCAGTGATCTATTCAAACATCTATTCTTAAGGTAAGATTATTTAAAATATTATACTTTTTTTCTTAGAAACTATTTGATCTTACAAACTGTAATATTCTGAGAATAATTAATTAAATAATGATTCAGCAGACATTCTACCTCCTTAAACGACATAATCACTTAAGCATAATAGTAGCATTTCTAAAGTTTGAACTATGTTAACATTTTCTAAGTAATTAATATCACATATGTGAAAATTTCAAAATTTGATGTATGCTAGTTTTCACACTTTTAATGCATCAAATCTTAAATCAAAAATAAATTGGAATCAGTGATGCAGATAGGCATACTTTTTGTTGTTGTCTGATTACTTTTTTTTCTGTACTGTGTCATTTACAAATGACTGTGAAAGCTATGTGGTTAATATGTCTGGCTATAAATTTAATAATTTTGAATATGCTGTACTAAACTGTGGGCTTAAATTTGTGCCAACAGTAATGCCCAGACTGTATGAAATTAAGATTGATTTTTTTAGGTTTATTAGAAAATTATATTTTAAAACATTTTCTTGAAAATACAGATTTTACTGTTGAATCAGTTTTGAATCATAGTATACTCTCTAATGAATCACAAAATGAGAGTTTTTACTCATGCTTTTCAGATATGAAAGTGAATGCATATACATTGTTTGATACTAGTAAGATAATATGTAAAAGTAATTTTCTTCTTCCTTTTCTACATGAAGGAATTTAACATTTTTACACCGTGGTACAATTTGCATTAGAAAAAGAGATTAATGAATTTATAAACAATTAATTGAATTTAACCAAAAAAGTAGCAAGCAGGATATTATTTTTAAACCTGCTGACAAAGGCAACACATTGGTTGTTATGAATGTAGATCAGTATATAAATATGTGTAACAAACACTTGAATGATGAAAGCACATATGAAAAAGTAGAGATGGCTATGTATACTGAAGCTGTTGAAAAATATGTGGATCTTATAAAAAAAAGTGGGAGACTAGGATATTTTTCTAACAAAGATGTAAAGAATATGTTTGGGGTGTCAGGATGTAGAATAGTACATTTTTTCTATCTCCCCAAGATCTACAAATCATTAAATAATCCCCCTGGGCACCCCATTGTGTCTGGGAAGGAATATTTTTTTATACAAAATAGGTCAGTTTTTGCATTTTTATTTATTAACTAAAGTTTAGCTGTTGCCTGCTGATATACAGGCTGTATTTGATTTTTTTAATAAGATTCAAACAATACAATAGGACCAAGGCCTGTACTGGATAACATTAAATGTTACAAGCCTTTATATAAACATTAGTCATCAGTTTGGGTTGGAAGCTATCAGATTCTTTTTTGGAGAATGTCCAACGACTGAATATGTTATAGAATTAATGGACTTTTGTCATAAAAACAATTATTTTGTTTTTGGGGGAGATTTATTTAGACAGAAGAAAGGAACAGCAATGGGGGCATCTTTTGTCCCCTCTTACGCCAACCTAAGCATGGGCTTGTTTGAAAATGAGTGCATGCATAGAAGTGAATTTTTTCACAAATGTCATTTTATACTATAGATTCATAGATGACTTGATTTTTTTGTGTAAGGGTGGTGAATATGAAATAGATGGATTTATTAGAGTGTTGGGCAGCAACAGATTTGGATTGCCATTTGTTGGATTAAAGGTGGGGAAAATTGTTCCTTTTTTAGCTGTAGTTTTGGATGGCAGTAATAATACAAATGTTTACACCAGAGTACACAGGAAATTTGAAAATGGAGTACAATTTGTAAGGGCTGAAAGTTCCATTCCCCTTACACTATTAGCTCCATACCTTTTGTTGAATTTGTACGTATATATATATATATATATATATATATATATATATATATATATATAGATTGTGTAATAATGAAATTGACTATGCAAGGGAAATGAAGAATACTATAAATATGTTCAAAAGCAGAGGTTTTGATCAAGAAATGTTGAAAGATTGTTGGAAAAAATTCTTAAAAGAATATAATTGTAATACAATGGGAAAACAGTCAGTATGAAAATTATGTTAAAAAAAGTGACTGGAAAAAAAAGATATTTATTTTACTACAACATATAGTAGTTTTAGTATTATACTTAAAGAAGTGTTGGTTGACTATTGGACATATATTGAGAGTTTAAGTGACATGTTTGTGGAAAAATTAGGGGTCCCTGCGATGTCTTATAGAAGAGGGAGAAATTTAAAAGACTTATTAGTTAAATCAAAAATAACATTTCCTCTGCAAAATATACAGAGAGGTTTAAACAGCTTGAGCACAAATGCTTGTGGTAAATGTAAAGCATGCAGCTTCATCTTCAGAGTTTCAGACAGACTAATGGTTATACTTTTGAAACAAAGGATATTTTTTGCTGTCATTCTGAGGGCATTGTATATGCCCTCAGGTGTCCATGTAAAAAATATTATATAGGTAAAACCAAAAGATCTTTTAAACAAGATTGTTAGAACATGTTAGAGATATATCCAGAAATAATAGGAAAGCGCTATAGCTAATCATTTTAATATAAAATATGCAGGTAATAGTGATGGTCTTAAAGGTACTGTTTTAGAGCAAATTAAATTGTATAATGATGAAAATGATCTTAAGAATAAATTACTGGTGAAAGAATCAATTTATATTCTAAAATTTAATACTATGTCGCCTAATGGGTTGAATAATAAAGTTAACAGGAGATGTTTTATTTAATTTAATGAATTAATTAAGTTGTGATGTAATTAGAGTAAATTGTTTAATTGTGTGATTGGTATGTGTATTTAGGCAGGTTGTGATTTGAAAATGTTATACTCCTTGAAAGCTTGCAAGAGCCGAGACATCAGAGCATTTTATTAAATTTTTGCTGTTGGAATACTAGCTGGTGGTTTTATTCGTATTTTGGCTTTTCATTGTGTGGTGCAGATAGTTTTTGTTGTTGTCTGATTACTTTTTTTTCTGTACTTCTAGCACAACCATTTTGCATCCAAGCAGTGATTCTTTACATAAACATCTCATTGTTGTAAACATGATACTTGCAATGACATTTTACAAATATCTTATGAATCTGATCACTCGCCATTCATATGTTGCCATTATCACTGGCCACAGTTGTGCAGCTGATAATCGTCCAACGATCTGCTATTGCACTGGACTTTCCTCCAGGGGAACCTATGAAAACAGCAATACACCTGACAACATTGTCTATACACATGCACACACACACACACACACACACACACACACACACACACACACACACACACACACACACACACACAAACAAATGTACAGTAACCCCTTTTGACATACATAGCTGAATGTTTTATAATAGACATTGTTAACCTGCTGCATCTGTGTTTGACACATGGTTGGGTGATGCTGACCTAGCCCCTACATCTTACACTGGTCCACTAATATGTATAACAGGCTGGTGAGTGAGACTGAACACTCAGCAACCTCTATGAGATGTTTTACTTAACTGCTCAGCTCCTGTGGTAGTCCTTCCTGTCACAATATCATGCCTTTCTCTTTGCACTATGCATGATATCAGTAACCCTTCACTGTACCTGTTGCAGAGGCCTATTATGGTTGACCACAGCAATTGATCCTGTACTAGTCCCTGACAAATCTAGTTCTGATACTACTTGTTGCAGCAGTATTAACCAGGAGGCACAGGTAACGTTTGTGGAGAACTTGCAGTAGCACTTCATTCTTCTTGGCAGTGGACTGATTTCATCTGTTAATTCTCTTGTTTTGCCATGACAGTATTTGTACACTTGTGGACAACACAATTCTGTCAGTAAATGTGTATGTAATACATCAGGATGTCCATATTTATGCTTACAGCTCCCCATTATGTGCCTGTTTCTGTGCTGTGCACAGTGCAACTGACAGCCTCACCCCATTTCTTTACTGCACCAATGGCCACACAATCCCACACTTTATGCACTTGTTTATCAACTACAGCTAGTGCTGTACAGAGGAACACACACACACACACACACACACACACACACACACACACACACACACACACACACACACACACAAACACACACACACACACACACACACACACACACACAGTTCTGGAAACCCAGAAAGTGTGCACATGTCCTTTGCAGTGACATCACTGCTCCCCAAAACCACAGGCAGACTATGGTTTATTATGTCAGTGTCCTGGGTTCCCAGTTACATGCATATTATACCAGCTTTCTCAAAGTCACTAACATCTACCATCCACAAAATGGACCCTACATGTTCCTTTAATTAAATTGTATTTTTTATTTGTATTACTGTGTCGAATGCATTTGTATATTTACTGTTTCATGGGTGGTGTCCAGCTGAACTGAAGCAGCTTTTAAGCCTTTTGTTATTTTGGGATATTCTGTATCACACTCTAGTAGAATAGTCAGGGCTACTTTGAGATATTTTAGTATTGTAGTATATTGTTCCATTCAAGACAGTTTAATGCTATTACATTTATTTATTGATTGATTGACTAATTGACTGATTGATTGATTGATTGATTGATTGATTGATTGATTGATTGATTGATTGATTGATTACTGGGAAAGTCTGACTAGGTAGAAGCCCATTTTCTGTTGAGGCCCAGGAGAAAGCTACCAATTATTACAATATATTTTAACACTAATTTTACAGTCTTGAAAAATAAAACAAAAAAATTGCAGTTTACATAATTATAACAAATCAGACATAATATAAAAACACTGGTTAATAATGTATTCAATGTATATGACAACAATTTAATATTTAGAGAAATTTTAAACAGTTTATAGAGAAATTAAAGTTAAACTAGTCAAATAGAAATAGGAATTGCAATGTGAAACAGGCTTATAATATGTTTAGAGAGAAAGTCAAGGAAAATAATTTGATAGCAGTAGGGAAGTAAGTGAAGAAGGGAGAGTAAGGAGGTGAATGGAATGAAAAGGTACTTGCTCCCATTTAGGATATACTTTATTCTGGCTATGAACAAGAGCAGAGACAGATTTTAGCTAGGAAGTCTAGTCTTAGATTTCATATTTTGATTAGCATTTTGCTAGTAATGTCATTTTCTATTTGGCTAGTGGCATCAAAACATTTTACTTATTTTTTATTACACGAGGTTAACCTTTTTATTCAAATAAATGTTAATTTATGTATATGTGTCTGATTTGTATTGCATAACATGGATATTCCTTGATCTCTGGAAAGCTATTTGCTTTATTCCAAGCCCAAAAGCAGGACATGAGTCTTTTGTTATCATTTTGACTCATCTGTCTGTTCTCTCATCTATGAAAAATATTTGAGACAGCAGTGTCAACCCAGATAAGGCAATAGCTGAAATGCCATGGGTTTTTCTTCAAAAAACAACAAGGTTTTCAAAGGGGTTGCAGTACCTCCTCAGTAATACTGTATATCAGTGACAACATATACAAAAGCATAAGACAGACTCTTCTTACCAAACCTGTTGTTTTAAAAAAAATTATAGTACCTACTCCATTCCCCCCAAAGACTTACTGTTGAAGCTGTACAACTATGGAACTAAACCAGATGTTCAGCATTTCTAGAGCAACCTGTGACACAGAACCTAACAAGGTGAAAGTTAACTGAGTCTAATTAAATGCACAACACATATAACTGGGAAGGGGGGGGTCCAGCAGGGCCACTAATAGACCCCCTACTGTTCAGCATTTTTATAAACCTTTCCCTTTACCCTTAACAAAAATAATCAGGATTCTCAGCTTATGTGAGTTAATCCTATATAAATGAGGTGAGGTGAAGGAGACAACTGAAAAATGTTTATTTATTTCATTATTATTTATTTATTTTACATTTGTTGACTGGGATTGTCCGACTGAGCTGAAGAGCCCTTTTTCAGCAGAGGCCCGGGGAGAAAAGCTCCACCATATTATACAATTTTCATTAAAAATTAGCATTAAACAGCAATGTTACAGGATTATTCCAAGGCATTGATTAGCAATACATCAATAATCATGAGTATAGCATAACTATTTCAAGATGTCTGAAAAGAAATATGTCATTAAGATGAGTAAAGTTTTTGGGGTATGTGGTTACAAAAACACAGTTTTAGCATGATGTATTTGCATGAAGGCAAGACAATTACAATAGAATGTTTCTCTGAAGCAATTTGCTTAATAGATTTTAGAAGACAGTAGAAAGAGTAGTCAAGGAAGATTAGATAGAGCTAGTGAGAAGAGTGAGTTAAGGGCAGAAAGTAGATTAAGGTATGAGAAGTAGGGGATGTTTAAGGAGGGAGAGTGCAGTGGCAGAACCAGTGACTTTTAAAGTGCTCTTTGGTGGCTGTCTTAAATTGTTTAGGGTGTGTAAGGGTCCTGATTTCTATTGGGAGCCTATTCCAGGCAATAGTGGGGTGATAGCTGTACATGTTGCATCCAAATTTAGACTTGGGTTTGTAGATTTGCAGTAGGTCTTGGTTAGAGCTTCGGAGAGGTCTGGAGGGAGAATAATGGGATATGAGAGAGGATAGTGCTGGGCTTTAGGAAGGCTGGTATAGGATAGAATGGATGATCTGGAGCTGAGAGAGAATAAGCCGATGGGGTAATTCAAGCCAGTGTAGGTGTTTTAGAGAGAGACAGTGATGGGATCTGTAGGTTTGTTGGGAAGTAAATCTAGCTACCTTGTTGTAGGTAAATTAGAGTTTGGTCAGGAGTGCTGAGTTAAGATTTTTGAGAATTAGACTGGGTAGAAGGTAGGTAAAAGAGAGTGTAATCTTGGCTTCAGGGGTAAGGAATTTCTTGTTACAGTAAAGGAGCCCTAGTTTTGAATGTGTCTTTTTGATACAGTTATTAACATGCAAGTCAAATTTTAGCTGATCGTCTATGGTTACGCCTAAGAGCTTAGTACTGGATTCTACCTGAATGAGAGTTTCATAGTTTCATAGTTTAGTACTAGGCTATCTGCCCTGGGGTATTTGTAAGCCTAGCCATAGTAATGTTGCTTTTGCCACCCCATGAAATGGTACAAAAATGTACAGAGTAAATTTAGAATACAGTGCCTCTGTCTAGTAGTGACACAATGAAGGTCCCCTTATATAATAGAATTAGTTTACTGTGCCCCTGTCTAGCAGTGACACAGATGTGACCCCTGGAGTAAACTTATGATCTCCCATCCACTCATCAAGATTTCTCTTGAAGAGAGTCAGTGAGGGGCTCTGCCTAATATGAACTGGGATCTTGTTCCAAAGCATGGGAAGCCTCTGGGTTATGAATCTATCCCTCCAGCATGTCCTATTCATACTTCTGCCGAGGTTTAAGTCTTTAGCTCTCGTGGTCCTGATGGATTTGGATTTTTTGAGGTGGATCGTGTCCATCAGATCCTGATTGGACATGGCCTTGTACGTCAGGCAGAGATCACCTCTGAGCAGGCGGTATGCTACAGAATAGAGCTGAAGTTTCTTTAGTCTGGCAGAATAAGACATATGTTGGAGACCCTTGATCGTCTTGGTGAGGTACTTTTGTGGTCTCTCCAGCTGTTGCAAATGCCAGTTGAGGTACATACCAAATGGGGCATTGTAGTCAATCATGGGTCTGATGAGGGAGGAGTATAGGGGTACAATGACATCCTTGGATCTGGATGTGAATCCCTTCATGATGAGGTGTGCAAGGTAGAATGTTTTTCTAACCACTTTGGCAACGTGGGTGTCAAATGAGAGGTCACTGTTGACTTAGGTCCCTAGGTTTCTGATTACTTTTTCCATACTCAGTGGGTTGCTGTCTATGTGATAATTTGTGGGTACTTTGTTTTTCTCAAAGGGGATAACTATACATTTTTTGGTATTTAGTTTAAGGCCGTGACTCCGGCACCAGTTGTCCGTTTCTGTGAGGCCTTTTTGTAGGATGTATGTGTCTGCTGGTGTATCGACTATGGCGCCTAGTTTGCAGTCATCTGTGAACTTTGTCAGCCACAACCCTCCCATGTTTGCTTTAACATCTGAGAAATAAATGCCGAACAAGAGCGGTCCCAGGACAGATCCCTGTGGGACACTACTTGTGACTGGCTTTGAGTCTGACATTGCTCCAGCGATTTTAACTTTATGGGTTCTATCCTTTAGCCAGTTTGCAACCCATCTAGTGACATAAGGGTTTACGTTTAAGCTGTTGAGCTTATCTATGATGCCTGAGTGGGGTATTGTGTCGAAGGCCTTAGCCAAGTCCAGGTAGGCTGTATGGACTGCTTTGCCCTCATCAATGGCTCTATTGACTGTTTCAAAAAAGTCAACCAGGTTCAAAAGGCAGGATCTGCCCTTTACAAAGCCGAACTGGGTGGGGTCAAGTGTCTGTAGGTCCCCTATGTCTCTTTTTATGAGTTCCATAATGATTCTTTCCATAGCTTTGCAGACCAGGCTGGTTAAGCTTATGGGGCGGTAGTTCCCAGGGTCTGTAGAGGTACCCCCTTTGTGGAGTGGGACCACTGTTGCTGTACGCCAGTGTTCAGGTACATATCCTGTAGTAAGACTAAGGTTAAATAGCATTTTTATGTGCAGGTTTAGTTCCTCTTGGAGTTCACGTAGCACGCAACCCGGGATACCGTCAGGTCCCATTGATGCTGTGTTTTTAGCTTTGTTGAGAGCGGTTCTCACTTGGACATCTGAGATGACAGGGGATTACATTCAGCTGGGATAAGTATTTCTTCTTTTGGGGGTGAGGGAGGGGAGAAATTTGCACTGAACCTGTCAGCCAAAATGTTGGCAATATCTGTGGGTTCAGTGTATTTTTTGTTGCTGTGAACTAACTCTGAGCATATCTGAGGGTTTCCACCCAGGTTTCTAACATAGCTGAAGAAGGATTTGTGTCCTTAGCGATTTTGTCTCTCAAAGTTGGCCTTGGATGTTTTTATGAGAGAACGTAGTTTTCTGCTAATGTTGATCAAAGATGTCTTCCCTTTATGGGATTTTGCTCTGACGTGCAGTAGCTTCTTTCTTTTGTTATACAGTTTGTTAATGGCTGAGGTCCACCAGACAGGACGCTTGCCTTTGGTGGAGAGGCACTTGGATTTATTTGGGATTGCATGATCCATGCATCCTTGGAGATGTCCATAGAAAGCATTTTTGAAGGATTCGGTATTGTGGGATGTGGTATCCACTGGCCCAGTGGGCTTAAAGGATACCATCTCAGTCTTAAGAAGAGTGAAGTCTGCTTTTGAGAAGTTTTTCACTGTGGTCTTTTGTGCTGGGGGTGGAGGTGGGATATGTATATCCAGGCTGATTAGTTTGTGGTCAGATCTCACTAGTGAGGGGTATACCTTCGGTGTGGAGCATTTTGTCCCCATGTTTGTGATGATCAGGTCTAGTATATTATCTCCCCTAGTGGGAGAGGTGACTAGTTGTTCCAGTGCATTTGAATTTATGAATTCCAGGAACCTTTGGGCTAAGGTGTTAGGGCTAGAATAATGTACCCAATCTATGTTTGGGTAGTTGAAGTCTCCCAGTATGATGGTATTTTGTGATACATTCATATCCTACAATGTCTTCAGGAAGGCAGAGTGGGGTTCCTGAGATTGGGAGGGTGGTCTGTAACATGCTACCAGTTGTATAGCAGTTTTGCCTATGGTTAGTTGCACCTGTATGGTCTCTGATGCTTCATGTGTTGCTACTAACCTGGAGGTGTGGGTGTCCTTGATGAATATGGACACTCCCCCTCCCTTTGTGGTTCGGCCCGGGTTTTGAGGCTGAAAAGCATGATACGAGGTATAGCCTGGTAACGCTGGGGTGCTCTCAGGAGCCTTGAACCAGGTTTCAGTTACTGCACAGACATTGATGTTCTCCATGCTGAGGAGTGCATCGAGTGCCTGCATCTTGAGATTTAGACTTCTGGCATTGAGCAGCATTACCCTTAGTTTTTTTCCATTTTTGTTTTCTAAGGAGGTGGGTTTGTCTTTTGAGCCTTGCCTAAAAAAGGCACTATGGGGATGGCAAGAGCCTTAGCCAATATCCGGAAGTCCAGTCGTGACAGGTGTAAGCCATCCCTTGCGAAGCAGCGTGGCTTGTCCAACATGTCATCCCAGGCAGACAGACATTGGATCCCCTAAGAATGACACCAGTACTTGAGCCAATTATTAAAGCTGATCATCTTGTCTTTGTATTGTGGCATCATTCTTGGTGAGGGCAAGATGCTGCTCAGGGTCAGGGTCATACCAGCCTGGGCTACATAATCGGAGAACTCCTCTATGTCTCTTTTCATGTAGTTCAGGGAGGTACGTCTCAGGTCATTCACGCCAGCATGGACAATGACGGAGTCATATTTGTACTTGCTTTGGAGTGACCTGAGTGCGTGTATTATGTGGCGGATCCTAGCTCTCGATGGGCAGCTCACAGTCACCCTCTCCTTGTTCAGCCTGGTAAGCGGGACATCAGTGTGTCTGACTATAGAGTCACCTATTACTAGTGTATCAGGCATGGTGTTTGGCCTTAAGGGCTGTGATTGGTTGACACACTGATTTATTGAAGTATGTGTTGCATGTGTTTTGTTTTGAGGTGGTGGATTTTTGGATGTCTGCTTTGGGAGCCTCTGTTGTTTTGTTAAGTTTTTTATTAGAGCCTCCGAGTATGTCTTTGTGTTTTTATGTGTTTGGTTTGCAGTTGTGGTAGGTCTATGTGGGACTGGGTTTGTTGTGTGTGTGATTACCATCTCCTCCTGTCTGGTCATGCCAGCCCTGAGTTGAGAGAGTTCAGCCTCCAGTTTGGCTATATAGTTGCATCTCTCACATGTATTTGTGTTTGATGGGAGTAGGAGAGGGTTGTCTATGTACATGAGACAATTGTAGCATTGTCTCAAGATACCCAGATTAACCAGCTGAACTGGAGAGGACGCCAGTAATCTACCACTCGACATGCTAGAATAGTATAAGGGAGTGCTGTGCCTTTAAGGGAAGTGGATATTCACAAGGGTGGTAGGTGGATGTAGTGCTTACTTAGTACGAGAGTGCTTACTTAGTAGAGAAGTTTTGAGAACAAGTGCTAGGCTTATCATTATACCGAGTAGTCTGATTATACTAAGAATAGAGCTTCCTTAAGGGAAAATTTGAAGAGCAGACTTGGCGGAGCCAGAAGAAGTTTAACCTTGTTTAACCGGCGCTGTGCTATGCGCAAAACCGCGCAAAGCCGTGCAAATGCGGATTTTAAACAGAGAACTACAAAAGAGCTAGAAATGGTCCAAAACAACCAATTACTACAGCTCTTGTGCTGAGGTCACTTCCTACAGGGACAGGTAGGCTGCTCAAGGCTCCCCACTCCCACTGGTGAGCAAAGAAACTTCCTTCTATCCAAGTAAGGTAATGGACAACACAGGAACTACACCACAGCCCAGAATACAGCAATGCCTGTAAACTGATCTAAACTAGTCGAGGAGAGGCGGGAAAACAAGGATTATTTTTTTGGTTTTTTTGTTTTTTGATAGAAACACATAAAATGCAGAAACAGTGATAAATCAGTTACACGGGCTAGCACACTTTATTGGGCAGCCTCAACAGTTAAATTAAACAAACAAACAAACAAACTTTTGATCAAATTCAACTAAAAAGTAACTTTAAGTGCAGATTTTAAAATAATGCAGCAAACAGCTAAACAGCAGTTTAAGCTTGTTCAGGGTAAGCTACAGAAGCTATTCCAAGTAATAAAACAGCAAAGATACTTAAATCCAGAAAGTAGTCACTTTTCTGAGTTCTCTGTAGCTAGGACCACTCTGCAGGACCACGAGGAGCTTGCCTGAGCAGTATAGCCAGGAAAAAAAACGCCCATAGGAGGATTTTAAACAGGGAACTACAAAAGAGCTAGAAATGGTCCAAAACAACCAATTACTACAGCTCTTGTGCTGAGGTCACTTCCTACAGGGACAGGTAGGCTGCTCAAGGCTCCCCACTCCCACTGGTGAGCAAAGAAACTTCCTTCTATCCAAGTAAGGTAATGGACAACACAGGAACTACACCACAGCCCAGAATACAGCAATGCCTGTAAACTGGTCTAAACTAGTCGAGGAGAGGCAGGAAAACAAGGATTATTTTTTTGTTTTTTTGATAGAAACACACAGAAAATGCAGAAACAGTGTTATTAAGGGACTGTATGGAGATGGAGGGTTAAGGATGAACTGGTTGTTTGAGAGCCATGTTTCAACTAAGTTAAAAGATGCCTGAGTAGCTGAGAAGAGCTTAGAGAGAGAGCTGGCTGTGGTGATGACTGTAGAGTCATCTGCGTATTGAACTAAAGATGACTGAGGACAGGAGGTGTAGAGCTGATTAGTAAAGATATTAAAAAATAAAGGCCATGGGATAGACCCTTGAGGTACACCCATTTTGACAGGGAGAGGAAGGGAGAGTGCAGAGCGCCATCTCACTGATTGAGATCTATCAGTGAGGTAGCTGGAGAACCATGCAACAGTATCAATGGAGAAGTTGAGGTTATGCAGTTTGTGCAGTAGAAGAGAATGTCAGACAGTGTCGAAAGCTTTTGAGAGGTCCAAGAATAGGCAAGAAATAAGTTTATGGTCGTCCATGGCTATAGAGACTGTGTTGAGGAAGGATAATAGAGCTGTAGTGGTGCTGTGTTTGGGTTTGAAGCCATGTTGAGTGGGTGTAAGCAGATTTTCCTGTATTAGATACTGCATAACTTGTTTATGAATACATTTTTCTAGTACTTTAGAGAGAGGGGAGAGGATAGGGATAGGTCTAAAGTTGGAGATATCAGATGAGTTACCTCTTTTGTGTATAGGTAGAGTGTGACATTGTTTCCAGATGGAAGGGACTTTAGATTCAGAGATAAAGTGATTGATTAGGATAGATACAGGGAGAGCAAGAGAGTCAGCTGCTAGCAGAAGAAAAGTGGAAGGAATATTGTCAGCTGATGCTGAGCATGGTTTTAATTTAGAGAGTAGAGTTTTGATGTAGCTAGTAGGTACAGGTTTGAGGAAGAAGGTATTAGAAGAGATAGTATTAGGAGTAGGTTCAGAAAAGTTGGAGATGTTAGTAGTAGAGGAGTTTGGGCTAGGGTTCAGTAGCTTAGATATTGAATCGATAAAATAGGTATTGAAGATAGTGGCAGTTTCTTCAGATGTCTTGTCTGGGCATGGATTGGGGGAGCTAAGATTACTGGGATGTAATATTTGGTTAATAGAGTTCCAGAATTTTTAAGATTAGATTTTATGGTTGTGGGAGGTTTGTTATAGAAGTCCTTTTTATCTTTGTTTATGCATTTTTTTGTCAGATTTCTGAGTTCTTTATATTTTTGTAAGTCTGCAGAGAGCTTAGTTTGTGACCATTTTTTCCATAGCTTGTCTCTAGTTATCATAAGGGTATGAGTGGCTTTTGAAAGCCATGGAGATATGGTGGACTTAATTCGGACTTTGTGAGGGGGAGCAAGTGAGTCTAAGATGCTAAGGAAGGTGGAGTTGAAAGCTAGGACTGCTTCTTCTAGTGGGAGTTGGGTAAGGAATTTCCAGTTTACTTTAGAGAGGAGGGCATTAAAGGTTTCTGGATGAAAGTTAGAGAGTTTAGAACAAGTGATAAATTTCGGAGGTTTTGAGAAGTGGGATGTGAACCTAAGCACTTTTATAGAGCAGTGATTGCTCAGGGTGTTTGGTAGGGTTTCAGGGTCATGATATTTGGAAGGATTAGATACAAGTACCCAGTCGATAAGAGTACTAGATGTGTGAGAGTTGTTTGTATGGGTAGGTTGGGAGATTAGCTGTGTGAAGCCACATAAATTAATATGAGTATTAGAGTTTGAATTACTGAAAGTTAACCAGTTATTGTTGACATCCCCAAAGAGGATAGTTTCATTGGGGATGTGTTGAGAAAAGTATGAAAGAATATTTTGAGCAGAGGAATGTTGTCTTCTGGAGGAATATAGATGGTTGCTACTGTGATAGTGGTGTGGTCATTTATTTTAAGATTAGCTGTAAGTAGTTCAGCAAAAGAAAAGGATGGGATAGGTTTCATAATACTTGTGAGGTGGTTGGAGTAGAGGATGGCAACATCACCCCCTTTTTTGTTTTGGAGATCTATGCGGAGTATATTATAACCAGGTGGGAGAATGTCTTTATCAGAGTTTTGGGGTTTTAGCCAAGTCTCTGTTAGGCTGATGACATCAGGGGTGTTGGTGGCTATCCAAGCATGGATTTCACTAACTTTGTTTAGAATACTACGGGCATTCATAGAATAAAAGGAAATACATTTGTTTGGAGAGGATGAGTTTATTAAGTTAGGAGAGGTAGAGTTATGCATGGTGGGGTGATGGATGGGCCCAGGATTTGGATGTATGTCTCCTGATAGAAGCCGGGCTACACAAAGGTGGTAAAGTTTGAATTTCTGTGGGTTTTAAGTCAAATACTTAATCTTGGTTTTAGATGCTAGAGAGTGAGGGGGAGGAAGTTTGATTTTAGGCAGAAGGATGTTCATGTAAAAGATAGAGAAGGAGACTGTAATAGAGTACTGCAGAGATGAAAAACAGTTATGGGGATTAGTGGGATCTCTATGGACAGGTGGTAATGGAGTAATACAAGATGTAAGATAGATGAGGAGATTGTAATAGAGTACTGCAGAGATGAGAAGCAGTTAGTATGGGGATTAATGAGATCTCTATGGACAGGTGATAATGGAGTAATACAAGATGTAAGAATGAGAAGGAGAAGTAATGGAGGCAAGAGGAAAATAGAGAGGGTTACAAAAGCCATGGCCTAAGGTGGGGAAGTAGGATTGGGATGGAGTGAGGAGTGGAAAAGGGACTAGGAAAAGTTAATTGTTGGACCTGTCAGAGAGTTGAAGTAAAATTTAAGTGAAACAACCTGTAGTGGGAGTAGGGGATATATAGAAAGAAGGATTTGCCGCAGACTAAACTATGAAGTGATAAGTAGGGGAGGGTAAGGTGTTTAGAATATTTTAGCAGACAGGAAGGGGTGGAGTTAGGGGGAGGAAGGGATTAGATGGTTAGGTATAAAGGAAATGATATGGGGGTGTGTGGGAATGGGGGTGGGAGAGGAGCAAAGTGAGCCCGAGCATAGCAAGGGCGAACGGAGCGGGAACAGGATTGGCCAGGAAGAGTCACCACAAGAAACAATCAGCAGGGCAGGAGGGAAAGAGTAAGGAGCACACTGTGAGAGTCGACAGGTAAGTAGAAGAGGTGGGGAGGTATACATAGAGAAGGAGGAGATGTAATAGCGAGGTATACACAGGTATTTGCAGTAAGATAAAAACAGTTAAATGGAAACCACAAACAGAAAAACAAAAAGAGTATAGCTAACTAAGAGAGAGGTGACACTGGGGTAGTAACTAACTTATAGATGGCAGAGAGTTACAGAGGCAAGGTTTCTAAACAGGTGAGTATGGGGGGGACTCTCAGTGGTATGCAGGTATCCTGTACAGTAGACAACTGACAATAAAAATGTCTGCTGTAGTTCATGTAGTAAAACATGTGCCATTTTAATCAACCTAACTGAGATATGAGAATATAGCTAGACAGAAGTTCTATACTTTAACTCTTGAATTCTACAAGCCAGGATAAGGAGTTAAAACAATTGGCAGTCTCACGGCAACAGAACTTAGAACTAAACAAAGTGAGCTATACTTCACATCCATAAGATTGCTACTAAAAGTATTTGACATAGAGGACATGCCATAATGCAGTCACTGTACAAGTTAAGTGCCCAGTAATGCAATATCTAGATTCTACAAACCAACTATCACCAGTTAACACTGCTAAAGAAATTCAAACTTCAGATTCATCCACCAGTGTATCTCTGATATCTGACTAACGTAAAGAGGCATCATGAGCAACCTTCAAAAGACAACGTCCTTGCTGTTTGGTATGTACAAATGGCGATCTTCAATTAGCAAATAACTCTCCATAATAGTCTCTTCCAGTGGCTATGATGAGACATTTTCTATGGCTAAATACCTGGTGGCCTCACTGGACCCTTTTTTAACCATGACTGAAAATATTAAATGAAGACAGGCAAAACAAAGTCCCAGCTAAAGCATGGGACATTCCAAACTGTTTCCAACAAACTGACTAAATAAGCGAGATTGAGAGTTGTTGGCATTCTTCTTTTTATAGGAAAGGGAGTGGCAGTTGGTAAAGAAATATTTATTTTCACTATAGAATACAGTCCACCATTTTCTACTTGAAGCTGTGTTTCTCATCTGCTGCCACTTGAGTTTATTGAGGATTCAGTCATTTCATTACGTGCTCACTTGAAGAAATCATTGCTTCAGCTTAGAGAATGCTCTTCGCCTGCATATCTGTTTGATAGCAATTCCGTTAATCATCCTTCAGCTTCAGATTTTTATATGACGTGCCCACCCCTTAGAAAAGCTCTTCAGATTAAAACATGCTCAAGATCATTACACATCTTTAAAAGGTGAATGGATTTAACTTTAAAACATACAAGTCTATCCTCTGTATCTTACTGTGTTGTATTACACACTATTAACTGCATCTGTTTCTGTAATAGTAATCCATGACTATAAAGTGTGCACTCTTTATATGTACTAAAGAATCTTGTTTTTCTGTAATGAATTGTGACTGAAAAAATGGTTATTGGGTTCAAGTCCTTCAACAAGTAAAATGCAACTACAATCAATAAATAGATCTAGGGATATTGAGTTAATGTACCATATTAAGAAGGACAAAAATTGCTCATAATGCCACTTTAAAAATAGTAAAAAACAATATATATATGTGTGTGTGCGTGTGTGTGTGTGTGTGTGTGTGTGCGTGTGTGTGTGTGTGTGTGTGTGTGTGTGTGTGAGTGTGTGTGTGTGTGTGTGTGTGTGTGTGTGTGTGTGTGTGTGTGTGTGTGTGTGTGTGTGTGTGTGTGTGTGTGTGTGTGTGTGTGTGTGTGTGTGTGTGTGTGTGTGTGTGCGTGGCTTGTGTGGACACCATATACATAGCTTGATAAGCTGACATGTAGATTGACAGATGTGTGTGAATGTGTGTATGTAGATATTAGAAGAGCAAATGTTTCCTCCTTTGTAGCAATCATTGCTAGCTAACTGGACTTTCAGCTAAAGGCTCAAAATAAAGTTCCGAACACTTAGCCTTTACTGTATCTGTGATCACTAAACATGGTTTACAGATGGTTAAGAATATGATTTCTCACTTTACAAAAAGATTTCATTTTCCCAGTCATAATCACAAGTGAACATGATTATAAGAAATTTGATATGGAGTTAATCCAAAAGTGTTGGGATTGGGAAGGGTGCTGCAAAGGCTTAAGAGCAACACCCTCTTGTATCTTCATGAAAATGACACTTTTTTTGGCATGGATTCCATCGGGTAATGAATGTATCATATTTTGTTTGGTGACAAACAAAATATACTCCTGACGGCAATGTTTTGTATTATCTTTTTCAGGTAATATGTTTGTCATCAGTCTGTCTGCAGCAGACATCATTGCAGCTGTGTATCCATATCCTTTACTTTTTGGTGCCATTTTACAAAACCAGTGGACGTTTGGAAACACACAATGTCAGATATCAGCGATGATTCATGGACTAAGTTTTATTGGTTCAGTCTATAATATAATGGCCATAGCAATCAATCGATGGTGCTGCATTTGTCATAGCATCACTTATGAGAACCTGTACAGTATGAAAACTACCTGTTTTTATATTTTCCTGACATGGGTGTTTAGTTTTATTCTTGTTTTGCCTATGTTTTTAGTTGGGGCTTTCCAGTACCATCCCCATGTTTATTCTTGTGTGCTCATGTTTACAGCAAATGTAGAATTAACTATTGGCGTTGCAGTATTTCACTTTATTATACCTGTAACTGTTGTAATCTACTGCTATGTACAAATCTGGGTCCTGGTCATTCAGGTTAAGTACCGTGTCAGACAGGAGAGCAAACAGAAAGTGAAACCAGGAGAAGTACGTAACTTTCTCACCATGTTTGCAGTGTTTGTTCTTTTTGCGATTTGTTGGGGTCCATTCAGTATTCCTGCTTTGATTGTTGGTTTCAGTCCACCAGGAAAGTCACCTAAATTTCCAGATTGGCTTTTTGTTGTAGGCTATTTTACTGCTTGTTTCAATAGCTGCCTCAATGGTATGGTTTATGGAGTTTTTAACCAGAACTTCCGGAAAGAGTACAAAAGTATACTTTGGTCACTATGTGCACTTATACTAAGAGGGATAAAAATATGTTGAGTAGACAGGAAATGCTGAATTAGATTCAAAATCTGTTATGTCCAGGCTGGGTTAAATAACCCAGAACAACATTTCTCATTCATCTTCTTATTTCATTGCTCTGTAGACTGTTAATAACATTGCTAAAAGTAAATGATTTAAATGAAATGGCATGCAGTTGTGAGAGCTTATGACCATTTCGGCACACTACCATTTAGATAGCAATTATCCGTTGTGCTACTTAATTCCTGAAAGCAAATCTAGCATTAATTTGCAAAGATGTGGTTATGTTCCCCAGCCGAACATTGATACCCTTTACCACATTCCAGCCCAGTTTTGCTGGGACTGGTATATGTTTAGTCAGCTCACTCCCAGTTTGTCAGGAATTAGCCTGCAATTTTGGCTCTAGGTTGTTTGTGATTTTGTACAAATCAAAGACTGACTCACATGCCAGTAAACACCTTTTAGATTTCTCATGGCCTTCTCCTGGCAAAATTCAGACATTAATCAACACCTTACTCATTCTCCAGAAGCCCACATGATGTATCATTGAATGGTACAAGACCCCCTTTTACCCTGATATTCAAACTAAAACTGTCAAAAACCTCCTACACATGGAATCGTGTTACACAAAAGTAGTGAAGTCCATTATTGATGACCTGCCTAAAGATTGGTGTGTGTGTGTGTGTGTGTGTGTGTGTGTGTGTGTGTGTGTGTGTGTGTGTGTGTGTTTGTACGTGTGTGTATGAGTCACACCATTAACGTCCTGTACTGGCCAGCTAGCCATTCTATCATGTGATCTGTATCCTACAGAATAGTCCAGGAGAGGAGCCTGGTCCCACCTCCTCCCATATGAATTTACTCTTACTTTACAAACCTCTACAAGACTAAAAGTCATCTTAATAAGTATATTCCAAGCCATTAGAAATAACACACAGTCTCCATGGCTTCTTTTGGTTGTAGGTACTTGATCTGTAATAGTCATAAGTAGTTGAGCCTTACATTCCCATGGTAATGTTTAGCCTTTATATTTTCCATACGAATAACCCAAACATAAGCGGAACAAAGATATGCTAGGGTATTTATTTGTTGTCCCTGTTCATGAAGGACAGGAGTACTAAATCAGGGGTATATTTGCAGTTACCCATCCATTAATCCAAGTTACATATCAATAGAGTACAAGAAGAGCGTTCTTTGATGAGGAGGGTATACAGTGTGGAACTCCATATCTGCAACATGTTCTATTTATTTTGCAAAAGAGTTTAGAGATCCCTTGAGCCAGTGTTTATATTATTATTGTACTTGACAATATGTATTATGTTTGACAGAACAGGGTCTGTTGAAGCTCTACATGTGAAAAAGGTCTCTGTCATTAGCCTGCATAATACTGATAAGAGGGATAAAACTTTCAGATTGCCTGCATAGTTTTTACAATTTAGTTTTTTTTTTTAGGAAAAATGTGGTTAACAGAGACTTTGACCTTAGCCAGCACTGTGGCATTAAGAGCATAATATCCTAACTGCAGCCTAGTTGACCTGGATTCAATAAGTGTTTCCAGCATCTGAGGAGCTGGAAAAGAGGGGTGGGTGGACACATCCTGGGAGGTAGGGTATTTACTGATGATGTTCCCTGATGGGATGTATGATCCAGTGAGGAAAGAAACCCTTGAATGAGGTCATTGAACACAGGGGGGGCATGGAATGGGTAAGTCATAAAGAATCCCCCCAATGGAAGTAGTCAACCATAACCCAAGGACACCCATAAGCTCCAAGTCAGCCCCAGCCCTAATGGAGAAAGTCAGGTGGGTTAGAAAGGTGTCTGGTGGACCTAGTGACGGATGAGGGGTTCTGAAAAGAGTGCTGAAGAATGATGCTGGAGGGAGAAAAAAAAACTTTTCCCTCCAAAAAGTAAATGCCAAAGGAAGTCATCCAGGGACTGGACTCTGGGGTATACCACTAGCAAGAGGTATTTTGGAGAGGTAGTTCTGCCAACTGTACCTTGCTATGCACTATTTGTGAGCCAGTTTGTTATCTAATGAGTTATGTTGCAATTGACATTTATTTGGGAGGGTTTACCTACAATACCTTAGTGTGATATGGTGTCATTTGCCTTTTCTAGGTCTAAATATATGGTGTGACATGTTCTGCCATTGTCCATTGCTTCAGTAACTTTTTTTTAAAGCAGTTGACCAGGTTAAGGAGGCAGAACCTGACTTCAGTGAAGCTGAACTGGGATGGGTTGAGTAGGTTACTTCGGCCCTTATTTATTATTTCCATAAATAAATTTTCAGTATCCTTACAGATAAGATTATTCAGGCTTATGTGTCAGTAATTAACCAAGTCCATTGAAGTCCCAACTTTGTGCAAGGGAATGACTATTGCTGTGCTCCATTCATCCATCACAATGCCGATTTTGAGGCGAATATTGAATAGCTTCTGCAGGGGGTCAGACAAGTCAGATTTTGACTAACCAGTAGGCAGCCTGATATGTTATCTGGCCACACTGACGCAGTGTTCTTGACCTTAGACAAAAACCTTGAGAACTTGTTCTTGGGATAATTAAATGGGGTGTGGATCTGAATATGTAATTTGAAAATATTGTGGGTGGGGGTAAAAAATTTGTCTGTTATAGATTAGTTATGTCTTCTGATTCTGGGTGTGTGATATCATTCACTAATATCTCTGCATTAATGCAGGACATTGCTTCAACATTTTGTAACATAATTATAGACTACTTTGCAGTTATCCTTTGCCTGGGTGGCTACTTTTATCTCATGTTTTGTTTTGATTGACTTGATCAGAGTCTGCAATTCCTTGCTTTGTTTAGCAAAAGCATTTCTGACATCTTGAGAGATTAATTTTTGTGTTGAGTGCATTTTTTTGTGTTATTATAGTGCCTGTTTATATTTGAGATCCACCATAGGGGTTTATTTTCAAATTTGGAATTGTATTTATTTCTACTAGGGAAGATGCATCAATGCAGTTATTTACATTTAAATAGAAGTTGGCAGTAATGGATTCCAGATAGGCACTGGGGTCATCAAGATGGAAGAGGGGGGTTGAATTTAGTCAGGTTATCATCACTCAGTTTTAGTAGGTTAGCCTTCACCTAATCTTTGTACAACGAGGTACTTGAAAATGTGGTCTGATTTGACCAGTAACTCATCCAAAGAATTTGTATTGATAATGTCCACAAATCTCTGGGAATATATTTTTGAGGCCCTATTTGTCTCCCAGGTTATTGAGGGGTAGTTGAAATCTTCTAGGAGAATGGTGTTTGGCTTAATACATGGACACTCCATACTAGTTACATAGGAAGTATGGGCCTCTTTATTAACTTTACTGAATTTACTAACCCACACAGTATCACTCTGGCATACAGTTTAAAGGATACTGCACAAAATGAAATCAATAAAGCAGCTTTACAGATACTCACTGGCTGCTGAAACTCCAGTGCTTAAATGAAATAAGTAGATTTTAATGAAATCAGTTCAGTCAGCTAAATCATAGTCAATAGTCACAATACTGCTTGATATGAGGTATAATGAGAAATTAAGTTCTAGGATAACATGTTAGTTCAAAGTCAAAACTTTATTTACTTGCAAACTACTGCACTGCATACATTTTTACTGTGCATTCACCAAAGTCAAGTAGCAAGGCTTTATCTGTTAACCATAGCTGAAATCATTTTTACACATACTGATTATTTTTTTATATATTCATTGTACCATCTGTATGTATTATCAGAATAAATTAATTTGAATGAGTATGTTTTTGTCATTATTTTTAATCTGGTCTAAAGAACACAACCTTTTTTAAACTTTGAAGGACCTCTGTCAGCAGAACCTAGAACACAAAAAATGTTGTGATCATATCCTAATCTTCTGTGCAGCAGTAATATCCTTGTACCATGGCACTAGGGTAATACTATTTCATTTTTTTTCTAATCAAAATGGCCTTGTGATTACTGTAATACTTGCTCAGCTTTGTTTCTTAGCCAGAATGGCTTTCAAAAATACACTGTATGTGACATAATATGATATTTTTCCTATGTCTTTGTTCAGGCTAGTTTTTCTGTTGAAGTAGAAAGACATTTTGTCTCATCCTCAGGTTAAGAAAATAACAGTAAATGTTATAATTTAAAATTTAAAACTTCCTTGTTCCTCTGCATAAACCTTTAAGGGGACAGGGAATATAAGATGTAGATTCTCTATATGTAAACGTAGACATGATGTAAGGGATTACATTGCATTCACCAGTTCATCAAAAAAGTTATTACATTTCTTCTTCAAGAATGCTAACATAACATTTCCTTATACATATGAAGTGTATGGTGTGCAGTGCTTACACTGTGAAATTTGGAAAAAGACAAATCAGTTAAGCATTAATGTGGTATGAGACCCAACTTTAACAATTGTTATATACTCCCTGCTTAATTTGTTAAGGTTGGATCTAGTCCTAGTCAGTTAAATGTGCCAGTACTAGTAAATGATAGCTGCAGTATTGCTGTCTAATGAGATAACATGTCCCTTCCTCTTACAAATTTAGAAAAGCAGGATGTGTTCACTGGAAGTTTTCTTTTTTTTTTTAATGTACAAACTCTGAAACTTAAATGTATGGCACTATTCATAGACTTCAGTTTTCTTTGATTTGTCAAACATGGACTTTAAAAGGAAAAAAATAAGGCAAAAATCTGGACATTTTGTAGAAATCTGGTCTGTTGAGAGCCATGAAAGGAGAGTATAAATGCAATGGACAGATTTACATTGCATTTCTGACAGCCACCCCCAAGTGCTTTACGTCTTTAAAAGCAGTCAAAACACTTAGTGGTTTTTTTTTTTGTAACTAGTAATACATGGAATAGATAAAGCCCCATGCATTACAAAGAATGATGATCAGGTCAGAATTCTTTATTAAAGAAATAAACAAAAACAAAGCAGCTGAACTCTCTGTTTGTGTTTGTTTTTGTTTTTGTTTTTGTTTATTTCTCTAGTTTGTGTTTTCTTGGCACGTTTGGAACAGAATTCTTTATTATATATTTACAAAATGGATGCCAAGATTCACCTCTAAAGCAAATTTCATGGCATCCATGTCTCAAATACATAATAAACAGATTATGATTGGTGAACTGATAATATTCATCTATATTATATTTAGTTATTGAAACTACATAACCTTTTTTGTGCTTTAGTACTACTTTGGCTAATACTGCTGGTGGTGGGGGGACTAACATAATCTGGATTTTAGTAAAGTAACAAGAAAAACTATAAACAATCATACTAGTTTTTATAACTGGAAAAGGTTACAGGACAGTCATGTGACAAAACATGGACTGTTCTACAATTTACTTGGCATCACTTGATATGTTAATTTCTTTGAGGATTATTAACACTTCATTGTTGGCTGTTTCAATGGGCATCTTTACTGTAAAATTTAAATTCTGTCCTATGAGTTTTATCAAAATGTGTTGTACAGTGCAAGCAAGTCATGCTTTTGTAGGGTATTTGCCATTGGTACATTCACAGCATTGGAGTATATAATCTAGAGAGGTATGTGGGGTGAAATACTGGTACAGCGGTAGCATTGTTACCTCACAGCAAGAGGTTCTCCCATTTGATTCTCGGCTTGGCTTGGGAGTACCTTCTGTGTGGAGTCTGCATGTCCTCCCCGTGGTTGGGTAGCATTCAAAAGACATGCGTGCGTAAATGGGTGTGCCTTCGTTGAAGGTTGGGCATCGAGCTGGCACCTCGGCATTTTGTAAAAACCTACTGCCAGTCATTAGTAGACCAGAGTTCTGCTGTAGTGACCCCTTACTGGGAAAAAGCCAAAAGACAACAACAACAAGTGTTTTTCACTGATGGTTTTTAGAACTTATTTTTCAGAAAAAGAAAAAAAAATCAAGCAAATTAGTGTGCTTCAGTAAGTCACAGATAACAATTCCTTGATGTCCCAGAAATTCAAGTACTGATACTGAAGTCTTAGTATCTAATGCACAAATAATTAATATTATCTTTCAGTGCTTTCAGACATTATCAGCAGACTTTTTCTTAATAGTACCTTTTGCTTGTTTTTGCCTATAAACCCATAGGCAGTTGCCACCTTTTCTTTTCCCTGCTTGTGCAAAGGCTGTCTTAATCACAGATACTTTAATTTTATTGCTATACTGCTTCAGCAATAGAAGAAAAAAATCTCTCCAATTTACACTCGAGTTTCCTTCTCACTTGTGATTAACAGCTCATAGATTCCAAAAAGATCTGACATGGCATTTCCTGGAAAGGTAAAACAGTGTGCCAAGAGCCTGCAAAAGTCTGGTACAAACAGGACAAAGAACGAAAACATATATAGTTTATTATTCATTTAACAAATAGGCAAGTTGAACTACTTTGATTCCTTTTCGTCTTTGTCCTAATTACAGACATTGAAACATTAAAAATAATATAATATTGATATACCACAGTAATATATTATTACATAAAACACAAAATGATAGAGTACTGCTCAGTAAGAAAAATGTACAAAGATCAGTATCAAGAAGAAAAAATGGACAAAACTATATGTACAATAAAACATTGCATTTCCTATGAAAGATATGTTAATAGGAAAGTTTAATTGCAGGTATAAAGATAGTAAATTATGTTTTTAAGATACATATCCAATGCATCAGTTTGGCTTTGACAGTTCAGCAATTGATTCCAACCAAGATTAAGATAAAAGTGCATACATTTTAGTCTATAGTTCTATCAATATTTAATCTACTGATAATGATTAAAATATGGTATTCTAATATGTGCTTAAAAATCAGTTATGTTCATCTATTTATGGCACCAGCTATGTAAATTTGTCAGAATTATACCATATCACTTTTGAAGAACAACTCCTTCTCTGTTCATTAAAAGGATGAATGGTGGGGATTTAATAAACTCTGTGTAGGAATAGTGGAAAGCCTACACAGAGTGTAGTGTGGCCCTCTGTGTGGCTCCCCCTCGACAGCGCGCCTTGCATATTAATGAAGCTGCGCTACTGAGAGAGAGCCATGTAACATGTTTACAGAATCAGTGTTGGGGGCATGTTACAGTGTCCAGAGATGACTAGATGAGTAACACACCCCCTGCACTGTTAAAGTGCCAGATGGCACCAAAAAATGTTTTTTTCTTTTTTTGTGTGTGTGTGTGTGTGTGTGTGTGTTTGCGTGAAGCTGCACTTAGAAATGGACATGTGCCAGACATATAAAAATAGTAACAGAATACTTTTAATTTTAACTTCAAATGTCATGTTTAAGCGTAGCAGAGCGTGTTTGCGCACCTCAGCGCGGTGCTCAGCAGTGCTTAAATGTAGCTGAGAGCTATATAGAAATGTATAGCCAGCGACATCATATCCATGTAGCTGATTGATTAGAGTCACTGCCTTGTGTGCAGTAGATGCATGATTCAAATACACAGACAAGCCATAGCAATGTTTTATAAATTAATGTTTTTTTTTTCATTGATGTATGTCTTGACATATGTTAATTGGGTTAGTTCATCTGGGTCAGAAGCCCATTATCATTGGAGACCCAAGGAGAAAAGATACAGTTACACACAAGTCCACAATACCTAAAATACACACTCCAAGATAAAAAATTAAAATACAGAAGGTCAGGAAATATAGAAGTGCAATACATACACATAATAATAAAGTAGTAGGAATGAACAAATAATTTAATTTTAGTCTTATTTTTTATTTTTTTTAATGTGGTTTGCCCTTAGCTAAACTCTGCTAAGCCAAGCCAAGCAGTGCTTAAACAGGACCCATTTTAGCAGTACTTAGCAACACGCAGCTCTGCTTAGCTGGTTTGGGCACTGCTAAGCAAACCCTGTTTAAGCAGTCCTCAGCCCAGCTAAGTGGGTTTGCTCACCATTAAGCATTGCTAAGCATTGCTAGATTAAACCCTCCTCAGCTAAGGTTACCAGGTTTGCAAGGTGCTAAGCTTTGCTTATCATTTTTTTAAATTATCCAATGGCAGCAAAGGGCAGGAAAACAGCCTTATTTAAGTGCAGCAGGTGGGAATACAGCTAGAATATGTTGGAGTTTTATCTTGGCAGGAGTTGGAGAGAGTGCATGCTTCTGGGCACAGTGTTGGGACATTTTGGAGTCCAGGATCATGGTTGGACTCCTTTTAAAGGACCATGACATCCGGCTGCTGCAGGGCCAGTACCAGGGGTCAGAGTATAAATTGGACTGGCTGGCACATGACCTCAGCAGTATGAATGGTATCCCATGCACAGGTAAGCAGTGTCATCACCATGTTGATGACCTGAAGCATAGAAAGAGAGATTTCTTGGCCACATGGATCCAAGATGCTCGGGAGAACAATGTCCCACATGTTTGTAAGTACTGTAACCATTTTTTAATCAAATCTAGTCAGAATATCTGATAGACAGGTATACATAATGGTATATTTCTCTCCCCAGAGCTGCAGAGGAGAGAGCTCTCAAGCTAGAGACCCATGCAGGGTGCCTGGCCAAGTTGCAGCATGAGTGTGGTCAGTACAGATGTCTCTTGAAATCTGTAGTCATATAAACAAGAAAGAGTTAAATTAGTAACTGCCAGTAGGTATATTCTGCTATGAGTATAATGCCAGGTACAGTTCAATAGACATAAAAGCATTAAACCTGATAATGTCATGGAATAAAAAGTTCTAGTGCATTAATAATGTTAATGAAATAAAAGTTGCTATTGCATTAGTAATATGAAGAAAATAAAGGTCAACTGCATTAGTAATGCTAATGAAAATGTTCAACTACATTAATAATGTTAATGAAATGGAAATAAAATATATACTGCATAAATTGTGGAATTATAGCTGCCTTGAAACACCTGCATGATATAAACTGCCCATCAATACAGACTGTTAGATGTATAACAATCACTGCATGATGCCATCAGCAATAAAGCTGTGACCATCAATATCTGTGTATTTGGGCTGTTGGTCATGAACTTGAGTATTACAAGTGTTGTGACAGACATATGGGAATAATACCATTAAATGACTGAAGGTTACATAATAAAGAGAGTGTTTTGTTAAACTGTATGTGTGGAGCTGTACAAAAATATATAATGCATTCTGATATTTGTTCTGCACTAAGATCTGAACCTATAATAGGAACGGCCAAGGTATACTAGTGTGTCTCTCAGGATTTTCTTGTGTTAACCATTGCATTTCAGCTATATGCATTCCTTATCTTAGGTTACACTGCTGCAGGCAAGTATGAAGCTGTAATAGCTGTAGACTGCAAATATACCATCTGCAACTGTATATGGGGCAGGAAGGCAACACTCTGATATGGTCTGTACACGTCACACATATTTCCACTCACTAGGGTTTAGGGTTTCAGTGTGTACACCTGCATTCCATGTATTAATGTACACTTTATCTACTATCTCTGTCATGCATGAATGCCATGCATGTGTGTTCAGGTGTCACTGCAGTCTTTTATAACAGTCTACCTCTATTAGCAGGTCACAGTTTCTTACCAGTTGAGCTCTAGGCATATATCAGTCAATCAACACACAGCAGTGGCTCAGTAGTGCAGTTTGATAAACACTATGTATGACATATATTTTCCCATCACAGACTGGGGTTCAAATTCAGGGACAGGTGCTACTGCATATTTATAGATACAGACAAGTACTACTGAATATGTATAGAAACAGTTATGTGTTGTTAATAGATGTTTTCCCCAGAGGAATTACAGGTAAATAAATGTCTGTAGTAGCTGTTTGAATGGTATACTAATTTGTGTGTCAAGATGTACCAGTGTGTAAACAGCATTGTTCAACAAAGTGATAAGACTTCATTAAATAAAACGTCAACACGTCAACTACTATTATGAGTTATTAATACAAATAAAAATGTTTAATATTGGTACGGTTGTATGCCTGCTGTGTCTATGAATGTCTGCTGATAGTCTAACCCCATGCCTGCCAAGGACAGCATGATAAGCATAAACTCTCTGTATTGTGCGTGATACATGTCTCTCAAGTGCCATGCTGTCACAGACTGTGATCACTGTTTCCAAATTCCTGGGTCATAGATTTAAAAGCCACTTGATGTATCTCAATAGCACAGTCACACTACATCAGTCCACAGTACTCTTTGGTAGTCACATATGTTCCCCTGACATGTAATGGCCCCTGTAGTTGTGTACCTGTAGGTGTTACAGCTTGGCCCATACTGTCCCATGTGGATAGCTTGAGAAGTATGTAGGTGCTACAGAAAGCTATATGGCACTTGTAGACAAAAAGTAAGGGCAGACCTGTAGAGTATAGAAGAGTTCTGTTATAAACAATATAGCCTATACTGGTAGTAATGGCATGATTTTTTTGTCTCACCCCCCCCACCCCTTATCTGCATCATACTTTATTATCCTTATACATTGGGTATGGTTTCCCTTTGACATATATTGTTCACAAAATATTATGTTGGGCCTTGTGTTTTATTATTATTATGTATTACAATGGTTGCATATTAACAGACCTTGTGGAATTACCTATGTTGTTGGTCTCATGCCATAACTGTTACTGGCATGCTGTTACAATACTGACTGTTAACCCAATTTTTGTTGCGTTCTACACACTCTGGCATGTTATGTAACTGGGTTATGTGATTTGTTCTGCATGCTGTTACAACTAACCACATGTTTTATTCATTATTAACCTATACACTTTGAAAAACCTCAACACCATAGCTTGACTGGGTAGGCTGGTTCCCGTGGATCCACCTACCCTACCTCAACTGGCTGTGGCACTGGGTCCCAAAATGTTTGGGACCCAACCTGGAGCTGCTCCCTCTGCTGGTCCTGCATCACCTATGGGTGGAACTGCCTCAAGGTACGGGGTCCGTCTCCCCTGAGAGCAGGTTCAGAGAGGGAGTGGTCACCCAGCAACAGCTACCAGGGATGGTGCGCAGGATCATCCAGCATGATTTGGACAATCAACTGTGCCAGATTGAGTCAGACTGGCTAACTTAGAGGGGCAGGCTGGCTCCAGCATCCGGCCGCAACCACAGCCACAGGTCAATAAAGGAGCAGTGCTGACTGCCCATGGGTGGGGAGTTCAGTCCCAGTGCACACATTGGCCTCAGATTCCAAAACACCATCCCCGTCCAAGGTGTTTACCTCCCTCATGTGTCATTCACCCCCCCTCGTCTGCTTACTTGTCTGTCTGCTAATGCTACCTCTCCTATCCCACTTACCTCCCCAAACATACCTAAAACCCTTCCCCAACATTCCACTTTCACTTAAAAAAAGAATACCTGTCCCACAAATAAATATTGCCCCATACATAGCTATCCAATTCACCCACCCCTAAACTGCCCACAATCAATCACTACAATTATCAACAAAGTTATTTTGCCACACCCCTTTCTTTGGGATGTGAGGCTCCAAAGTCAAAATTGTCCACAACCTGCACAGCTGCTGCTGTACAAGAAATGTAGAGCTATGGTCATTTCCTAAACTGTCCTGCACATCCATAACTGCCTTTCACATTGTTTTCCCCCCTGCTTGTCACCATTTCACCATTTTGCTATCATCCACTTTTTCTTTTCTTTTTTAGGAATTACCATGGTTTTAAGTGGAGCTAAGTGGCACACTACTCCATGATACATTGTGCAAACTCATGCAAACCCACTTAAAACTGCTTAAAACTGCTTTAATCACCTTATATGTTCCAGACATTGTTATGCACATTAACAAAATAATCACTGCTGTGAAGTCTCAAACCCACAACCCTATCAATTATAGCATAGTGCATCAGTCCATGAAGCTACTCAGCTTTTAAGACTAACAGCTGTTGCAATAATCATATCCTGATTATCAGTGATGCACATCAGCAAAAATAATGACAACTGCCAGGTTTTGAACCTGGGACCCTATTTACTACAGCATAGTGCTTTAGGCCACACAGCTGTTAGGAATTGATGGCGTTTCCATAAACATATCCTGATTGCCAGTGATGCACAACAGCATAAAACAATCAAACTTGCCATGTTTTGAACCTGGGATGCTGTCAACTGCAGCGTATTGCATTAATCCACTACACCAGTCAGCTTTGCTAAATAGCACTTGTTTCCATAAACATATCCTAATTGCCAGTGACACACTACTTGTACATATAATGGGATAAATGACAGCATACTTGGGACTGTGATGCAGACACCGAACCAGTACACAGACAAATACATGTTGATGATGTACATGAGGCCAGTGATATCAGGTAGAGCTGACACCTGCACAGACTGAAGCAGAATGTCCACAGTTATGCCACCTACTTTTGGTATGGTTCTCACAGAACCTATTCTGTGTGCTGAAGTACTGGCAAGTCAGACTGAGGTTATGAAATCATAACAGACAGGTCAGTGTCACATGTCATACCTATCTGAACATACCTGTTTATGCGAATCCTGTGTAACACACAATATGCATGCACATATGTCTTGCAAATACACCTGCTATAAGATTGACTCATATCTCTAGCTGTTACATTCCTAGCATGCTTTACATTTTGACACCCATAGTCCTGGCATCCATCCCAGTCTGTTGCACGTCAAGTACATGATTGTCAACACAACATTTAACTAACGGAGCCTTGAAATGTCCAACAGAACTAGTTGCTGCTACTGCAGTCACTGCCACCCATATTAGCATGTCATAGGCCTGTAGGGTGGGACACTTCAAAAATATGGATAGGTGTCTTATATGTCGCCTACCACTCTCTGGTCTCTGGGTGGCACTATTACTTAACATGTTTACCAGAGGCACATGCCTATCCTGGACTGTTATGGATACCCTCACCCTGGCTATGCTGTGACAACAGAGCTGACACTGCTCCCTCACTGACATATACAGTTTGCTGTTCAAAATGAGCTCACAATCCCCAGTATGAATCAGCAGCTGCAGCCTTCAACACATGCAGCAGTATGTTCAGCTACCTGCTACAGACATACCATACCATACCTCTCAATACCTCCCAAAGACCTAGAACAGGGAATCCACACAACACCCATACATAAAGGGGTGGGGTAAATGTTGAATTAAAAGGGACATGTGTCACAGTCTCCCCTACAAACATAACCAGCTGATAGACCAGCAGCTACTGCAGCAGCATGCATATTCTGATGCAAATGACATATGACACTGACATATGTCTGTCTCCTAACTGAACTCAACCCACATTGTTAACAGTAAACTGCCACATAATCAGAAAGTCTGTTAACAATGGCCAAACATAGCATGAAAAACTGTGGACATACCACATCAATCCAAAAATCTAACTAGCATCTGTGATGCTGTAGTCCCCACAACTTAATAATGTCCTTCTCACAGGCCAGGAAAAGGGTTAAGGCCTACATAAGACCTTAATTACAGCACTGTATTGACATGCCATGAAAATTCAACTCAGATTTTCTAGATGCAATTACCAAGTCTGAGCCACAGAGTGGAGCACAGGCAATCACATGTTCATGAGCATTACCTACAAAAGGCAAGCTGCTGCCTATGGTAAACAAGTCTGTGACTTTCTTCATGAAGACAGACTGCGATATCCTAGGAAAACTACCACTGAATTTCTGGTTACAAAGGAGTACAGCACTCTAACAATTATGTAATTGAATTCCCCATGTAATGGGATGCAGATGGGGGATGTAGTCATCAGAAATAGGAATTACAACACTAGGTCTGAAAAACATATCTTGGAATGGCATGCTGCTGTTAGTCAGCTGTTCAGCACCTACAGGCTTCCGTTTTGGTTCTATCTGCAGTGACATAGATCACAGCTCTGGCCCCTGAGTCTCCCTAGCAATGGTCAGCTCACGTACGAATACTACTGGATTGTCTATTAGACAATAGTGACAGTAAGTACTGGTGGCTACAGCTGGCATATCACGTCATGTACTGTCAATGAGCCAGGTGTTCCTGACTGTGCCTGATGTACTCTGGCTACGTCACTGTGTACTCCACACCTGTATCTCATTACCTGACAGCTATGGCTAGCATACCTGGTGACCCCCTGCAGCAGAGCAGCAGGTTATAGCCAGTAGTAGTGGGGGGACACAGGCTCCACCTCAGAAATAGTGTGTACATATCGAGCATATGATGTAAGGGAATGAATACAATACCAGATATTAATGTACCATTACTGTGTTCTGAGGGGTCTGGTATGTCACAGCCACATTCCTTACAGTCTGGGAACAACCATTACATATTATCCAATTAGTTTTCAGACATCCATATTTGTCTGACAGAGGGTCCACATACATCAGGCACATGTACACATTCTGCAAACATCTGTGTACTGCAGATGTTGGACACTTACAAGGAGGATACCCTACACCACATTTGCACTGCTCTCAGTATTTGTGTAGCACAGATGTCGCTGGAATGTCCACATATATTTTTAGTACTCACCTATTTGTCGGATGGTGGCTGTATGACATAGTACTGGAACGTCGCCCATAGGGAACACACAACAGTAGATGGCAGCGATGGGTTTGGACACATAGCAACACAGTCTGTCACAGCAAACAGGCCATAAATGGTATATCTAGGATCATACAAGGTTACTAGGTTATTGGCCCTGATGACCTCATAAGTCTAGCCCAGATTTTATCTCATGTTTATGCAAGTCAGCACCTGATGCCCCAGTCCTTCAGGGACACAGGTGCTATCCCAAGGGGGTATGTCCTGTTAACCATCTAGTTACCCAGGTTTCGCTTGCAAAGATGCAAATAGCTACCTTGCCTGTTGTGGACAGGGTGTCCATTCCACAACAAGGCCATTGTGTGGGACACACAGCTGCACCAAAAAGCCTTGATGATGTCACACACCAGGTTGAGGGTGTGTGGGCAGGTTAATAGAGTGGAGCTTGACTTGCACTTGTGCAATAGTCCCAGCAATATGGAGTCGATGATTGCCTTTTATGCCAAATAGAGGTAATCTCTGAGGAGTTATGTATGAAACTAGGTGGACCTCTGTGATGACCCCAGCTGCTGCATGTGCTTTGTGAGGTGAATGACAAATTGGGCATTATACTTAATAATCGGCCTTATTTGGGGGAATACAGGGATGTTATGACCCCATGTCCCTGGATGACATACCCTTATGTATGAGGTGGGCCATGTAGATGGTTTAGCTTACAATGGAAGCAACATGCTGGTCAAATGTCATGTTGTCATCAACCTGTGTGCACAGAGCCCTCACTACTGATTGCGTGCCTAGGATGTTGTTAGTACTGTGATAATATATGGGGATGTCACTCTCCCCAAAAGAGTTGACACTGCATTTCCAGGTATTCAGCCTGAGTTCATGTTTCTGGCACCAGTCATGTGCCTACTTGAGACTATCCTAGGCAAATGTCCACATCACTAGGAAATCTGGTGACAGAATACAGCATGCAGTTGTCTGCAAACATGGTCGGTCATAGCCCAATGGCTGTGCCCTGCACCTCAGAAGTGTACATCACACATAACAGAGGCCTGAGCACACAACACCAGGTTACATCACTAGTTATGGGTCAACCACTTGACGTGTATTCCCCTATGTGGATTAGAAGGGTCGTGTCAGCATGCCAGTGTTTTATCCCTCCAATAACATATGGGCTGATGCCTACATGGCAGCATATGTCTATTATGGCCAAGTGGGATATACTGTCAAAGTCTTTGTCCAGGTCAAGGTAGGCAGTGTGCACTGTCAATACCCCATCCATGGCTTTGGTGACTGTGTCAAAGAGGTCAACCGACTGTAACAGACATGATCCCCGCCTTGACAAAGCCTAACTCTGCGTGATGGAGTTTGTGGAGGTCGCCAATGTCCTTGTTAATGAGGTTTACTATAAACTGTGCCATGGCCTTGCAGATCAGCCTAGTTAGACTGATGGGTCTATAATGTGCCAGATTGGTAGACTGGGCGTCCCTTAGTGTAAAGCGGATGACAGTGGTTGTCCTTTACTTGGCTGGGACAAAGGCGGTCATCAAGCTTTGTTTGAATACAGTGCCTTATAGTGTTGCTAGATCATGTTTGGGGTCATGTAGGATGTATCCTGTAATGCAATCAGCTCCTATGGTGGCTGTATACCATGACTTTGAGATGGCAGTGGTGACCTGTACCCTACATATAAGAGAAAGGGGCAGGTACTGGGGACATCCTGATGTACTGATAGGGGACAGGGGATGAAATCTACACTGACTCTTTCAGGCATCAAGTATACTATACCTACAGCACTGATATATCTGGCATCCTTGACCATCACAACTGAGCAGATCTGCATGCTTCCTCTGATGTTGTAGTCATATATGGAGAAGGAGAAATTATCATCTGTAGTGGATGTCACCAATGTGGGCTCTAGATTTACTTTGCAGGTTTCCAGTAGTGATCTCATTTGCTTGTTCAAGCAAAGGAGACATTGCTCCTAATTGGGCACCTGCTCCTACTTTGTCTTGGACAGCAGTATGTCATCCCTGTTATAGACACTATTTATTGCAGGTGTTCACTAGACAAGTTTATGTGTCCTTGCAGAGGATAATGTAAACATGTCAGGTATACCTGATTCCATGCATCTATACAGATGCACATAGAGCACTTTTTTGTATTTGTGGATATTGGTGCCAGTTCCTACAGAGGGGCTGGGGGGTGGCGAAGCTGTGTCTACCACCCCCAAGGAGGCTGTATTCCACTTTGGATTTGTATGTATGTCTGATCCTAGCTAGATGGGTATTGTGGGAGATGGTGACTGCAAACGTGACCGCATGATGGTTGTTTGCCACAGAGGATGACACTGTAAGGATACTGCAGTGGTTACCCATTTTGTCTAATATCAATTCCAACAAACCTTCACCTGATGAGGGGAAGGACTTAGCTGCACCTAGGTGTTTGTATTTCCACTGTTGCTGGATCTTTGGGCGTTTGTGTGCTGGCATGGGTACATCTTCCAATGTATGTTTTGGTCATTCAAGTAACCCAGGATCAGGGTACAGACCCGAATCCTGATACAGGACATCAGGTCCATATAGGCAGAATTGGCTCCCTAGTTACATGTGCGGGCTGGTAGCTAGCTATAATTTTAATAGGTGCGTTCGCAATGATGAACTGCCCCTGCAGTGTCCCTTGTGCATCTTACTGCCTGTATAGCCAGGAGGTGTGTATGCATCTCATATATAGTGAAATCCCATGACCCATGGAATTACCACCCGCACTTTGGGGTGTGACTGTATGATAGGATAGTTGACTATGTAAGGCTGGAGTTCTGTCTGCAGCTTTGAACCATGTGTCTGTGACTACATAGATGTCAGCATTTCCCAGGGTTAATAATGCTTGCAATGAGCGCAGATTCATGTTTAGACTCCTAACATTTAGCAGCATGGCCTTCAGTTTGTACTGCACTGACAGTTGTATGTTGGTGCTGATAACCTCACCACTTTTCCTAATAAAGGCATTATGGGGGTGGCAAGAACCATTGCCAGATGCCTGAAGGCCAGTTGAGATAGCTGGAATCCTGGTCTGTTGATCATTTCATCCCAGGGTCGGAGGTACTGGAGCCCTCTGGAATGGCACAAGATAACAGGCCAATTGTTAAGGTCAATCATTTCCTGATTGCACTGTGGCATCAGTCTGGGTGACAGCAGAATGCTGCATAAGGCTAGGGACATACCTGAGGGGAACAGAAGTCCTGGAAGGTATGTCTCAGGTCAGGCACGCCAACATGGACTGTGACTGACTCATGACAGTGCCTGTTGTTGAGAGACAGCAGTGCATATGTGATATGGAAAATTCTGACACCTGCTAGACAAGTAACTGTGACCTTCCCCATATACAGCCTGGTGAGAGGCACATCAGTGTGTCTCACAATGGAGTCTCCTATGTCTAATATGTTTGCTATATGGTGATGCCTTCATGGCTGTGGGACACAGGTGTGTGGCTAGGTACTGACTACAAATGTAGGAGGCTGAAACCACTGAATACAATGTAGACAAGCTATAAACAAGCAGTAATAGGTGTAACAGGAAAATGCATTTGAACACCATATATAACATTCAGCAAGTAGCAGGAAACAGCAAGATCAGGAGGGCAACACATGATGTATTGACCCTATGTTGCTGATAGCCACATACATAATGTGGTGATAGATGATGGGGTATGATGTTGGAGTTAGCGGTGGATAGTGCTGGCCAATGTGGATGTGCAGGGTGTGTACATAATGGAGAGCAATGTATGTGGTCCTGGAAATGTGTTCCCCTCTTCTTCTCTTTCAGGAGGGATGTGTTGCCATAGGAACCCACCATTTTCAGAATCAGAGAATGCCGCCATACTTGATGGCCAGAGACTCCATCATCAGATTCTACTGTCAAGGAGTCACCATAATCAGCAACAACATGTTCCACTGGCAGAAGACATCATAGAATTGGTGAATCATGTTGGGCAACAAGAAATGAGCTATGAGCAGGTCCGACACCGGACTACAGACATGAAAAATAATGCATGACAAAGGGACATGGCTGTGGCCAGGGACAGTGCTGGCACTGGTGGAGGGCCTGCAACAAAACAAGCACTCTCAGCCACAGAGGAGTTCTTGGCAAACCTGGTTTCAGCCACCAGCTCACAAAGATCCATCAAAACATATGTTGTGCAGGTGGGTAGCACAGCTTCCGTAGTGGAGGAGCATCCAGGTAAGTCTCCTGTGGCCAACAATTTAATACTGTAGCAGTCATAGTAGCGGCCTCTAAATACCTGTACACGTATGTCAGGTCACTCTGCATTTGTGTGTGGGGGGTGTCAGGTCACTCTGCATTTGTGTGTGGGGGGGTTGTAATGCACACATGTGCACACATATTGTGAATGTCAGCAATGTGGGTAGTATCACAGTTTGTACTGTACATGTTGATATGTGCACATATTACCCTGTACCAATGTCACATTTGTGTCTGCTGACAATACCTCTCCCCAACAAATACAGAGGTACCTCTGGTAAAGCTGGGGTCCATCATCCTGTGGCCGGTAAGTGTGGACCTGTTTTGTTATGGCTCATCTATACCCTTGGCATGTCAAGGGCTGCCAGTTTACCGTGGACATAATTGTAAAGTTTAGCCATATTGCAATATTTGCATGTTCAGTTGTGGAGGGGTTCACTGCAGTGCATTACATCAGTAATCACAGTAGCTTATTTGCAGGAGGTGTAACATTTACATGTATTTTTGTGAAGGTCTACACAGTCTGCTATAAAGGGGTGTAATCACTATTGTGGAAACAGGTGCACTGTGTTTTAGGTGAAGGTCCATTCCATACACTGACATGTCACTTATCTCACAGGTGAATAGTACTAGCAGCATTAAGCATTCTAAAGACATGCTTCTGGAGCATTTCTCCCCGGGCCTCTGCTGAAAACAGGATCTGTGTAACCTAGTCAGACTTTCCCGGTCAACAAATGTTAAATAAATAAAATAAATAAAAAAAAAAATAACTGGACATAGCTGCACTGCATGTTGTTAAGGTCCTGTATTGTGTGTGTCTGTTGTGGTTTGCTTGTGTGTTGTACATGGCTTCGGTCATAAGGTGTGGTATGTATAATGCATTTGTGGCACCTCACCTGTGTGTGTGTGTGTGTGTGTGTGTGTGTGTGTGTGTGTGTGTGTGTGTGTGTGTGTGTGTGTGTGTGTGTGTGTGTGTGTGTATGTTTGTGAGATCAGCAGACATTATATTGCAGGAATTCATGTAGTCCTGTTGTCTTCCTTCTCACAGGTGACCATGGGGGATGGGGTAATTCCCCATTACAACCAGATATCAGTGTCTCATTAGACTCTGATGATGATGGTGGCCATAGTGAGGCACAGGTGGGATTCTTGGGGGCTGAATCTGTCCCACGGGTTAACATCCCACATCCTTCTCCAATGTCCCCACACACAGTCAGTATGCACACACATACCCAGTCCCTAGCAGCCACAGATGATGGACAGTCAGAGGATGGTGGGATTGAACAGGAGAGTGTGGCAACTATGGCATCTGTGACTGTTGACACAAGAAATAGCCAGAGAGATGGTGAGGTCCCACACAGACAGATTGGCAGGGCTGCTAGAAGGAGGACTGCTGTCCATGCAGCACCTGTCAGAGGTGTCACAGCATGTGTCACCCGACACATGTTTCTGTCCATCATGGAAGCACAGACACATTCTGAACGCAACACCAGATGGACGCTCAGGATAATGGATGCATCACTGCCTGGTATCCATGACTCCATAATGGCATTGGTGATATCTTACATAATTTCACCAATGTAGTAGATAGATGGTGGAGTGAGACATTGTCACTCCTTAATAGTGCAATGTCTGTGCTTGAAAATGTGGTGGGAGTAGGGCAGACATATGGATGTAGGTCAGAAAAAACATCATCTAAGAGCCCACATGGCCATGCACAGTCACACTCCCATAGTGACAGTACCACCAGCACTACCAAAGGGAGGGTGCTGTCCATGCAATGTGGCAGGTCATGGGCACGTGGTTCTGGGTGGTCCTGTGAGGGGCATGGGCCCAACAGACATCAGTCACCATCAACAAGTAGTACCACATCTGAACCTGGGCATGGTGGTGGCAGTGCCACTCCTGGCAGAACCAGTTCCCATGTTCATGGCCATAGAGGGTGAACTGTACATTCTGCAATGTGCAGTTCACACTTGTCCAACATACCGTCATGTAGGGCTGGCACATGGTTTGACTGTGTACATGCACACACTCACACATCACTGTCACATGCAGGTCACTACCAGACACACACAGCTCCTCTCCATGGCCCAGCTGACCAGCACTCCTCCAGACACACACACACACACACACACACACACACACACACACACACACACACACACACACACACACACACACACACACACACACACAATATCAACTGTGGTACAGCTGAGGTCTTTGGCAACCACATACCACACCCAGTGTATGTGATGATACCTGTGCCACATCCCTGTCATCCATACCATTGATGCAGGAACATGCTAATATGTGTCTGATGCACAGGGCGAATATAGTACAGTTAATGATAATTTGTAGTGCAGTAGTGTTATGCCCTGTTAGGTGCTGTCTGCTGTCATGTGTCATGCATGCACAGCAAAGTGTATGTACCTTTGTTCCATGATGCTGTATTGATGTTAGTATTGCTGACTGATTGTTGTCTCCCAGACCTTTTTCTATTTCTGTTCCAGGTGTCTGTTGGTCTATGCCATGGGGACCTGCTGCCAATACAGTGGCTCAGGATGGCATAGTGGCAATGCAGTTCCATGATGCTGTATTGATGTTAGTATTGCTGACTGACTGTTGTCTTCCAGACCTTTTTCTGTTGCTGTTCCAGGTGACTTGTCGGTCTATGCCATGGGGACCTGCTGCCAATACAGTGGCTCAGGATGGCATAGTGGCAATGCAGAAATGTGACATCACCAAGGTATGGCTGTATATGTGCATGGTTGTCTAGGTGCATATGTGTAGAACAGTATGTGAGGGACAATGGGGGCAGACAGCGTAATCTTATATTCATACCCCTTGACAGAGCATGCTACTCTTGATACATGTCACTGAGAGTTCAGTAGGATCATAGGTTCATAGGATCATGGAAGGTTACTAGAGTAATGGCCCTGGGTCCCTTACAAGCCTAGCCATTAGTTTATCACCAACAGAATCATCAGTCAGCACCTGTTGCCCCTGTCGTTCAGGACACAGGTGGGACCCCTGGGATAGATTTGTGGTTTCCCATCCACTCATCATGGATGCAGTAGATGAGAGTCTGCATGGTACTCTGACATGTATGGGAAGTGCATTCCTGAGATAGGGCAGCCTCTGGAAGACAAACCTGTCTCTCCAGCAGGTTTTGTTGATATCATATATCAGATTCAGGCCTGTCGTGCTGGTAATGCGTGAGGACTTAGACTCACATATATGCGGCAGTAGTTGAAGAGCAGGGGACGACATTGCCTTCTAGGCGTGCCACAGCCCACATCTGGACAACCTGCCCAATAGTGAGTGGAGCACTACTGATTCAAGCCTGTCTGCATTGAACAGGTTTGGAAGCTATGGATTATCTTTGTGGGTATTACCATGGCATTTCCAGTTGGTGCAAATGTCTGGATAGGTACATACCAAATGGGCCATTGTTCTAAAGTATTGTTCTATTGACAGAGTACTATACAGAGGTAATGTCCACCTTTTTTCTGGATGCACCCACTTTACCTATGTGGTGTACCACGTACAAGGCTTTTCTGACCATTGCCGCTACTTGATGGCTGAATGCAACATTGTTATAAACCTGAGTACCCAGGTCACTCAACAAAGGTTGTATGTTCATGGGGTTGCCATTGATGTGGGAAATAGTGGGCTGTGTCTTTACCCTATGATATGATGGTACTGCTTTCTGTATTCAGGTTGAGGACAGGACCTTGGCACCATTAGACTGCCCATACATGTCAAAAAGAGCGCCTCTTTGGCCATCTTCAAAAGGAACCTTGACGATTGGATGGGAGAAAGGAAATTCACCCTGGGGATCATGTCAGTTGCCCTACTAGACTCTGGTCCAGGGAAGTAAATAGTGTGGGAAGAAATAGCCAGAGAAATGTTATGGCTAGGCTTGTATAGGCCCTAGGGCCAATAGCCTAGTACCAACCAATGAACCTATGAACCATACTGATGTAAGACTCCATTGCAATTTTTTAACATCATTTGTTGGGTCAATGACAGACAGCACACAACTTACAGTCACCACAGCCTTAGGCAGTACCTACAAATGTGGGTGGTGGTGGTTAGCATTCATGCCCAGATACATGTGGGTTATTGGGGACAGCAGCCACTCACAGGGGCTCAACATCATATCTGCATATTGCACACATAATGCAACACAGAATAGGGTTGCCACCTTATCAAATGTGCAATGTGGGACAATTCCTGCAGTATCGGGAGAGTTGGCAGGACAAACCATACCCATGGCAAGTGCAGAAAAACAGGACTTCTCTTTATCTACCAATATGGCAGCTTATTTTTTTTAGCATTTCCCTAACTTATGCTACTTCTCATAACATTAAGATGTTTCTGATGAAAAATGCCTGCTTCATACAATTATTAGACAACTTTAGGAAATATTTCTCATCCTACACTCTTGGGACCTCTCTATTGTTTGAGTTGTTTTCCCAGGACACACCTGGCCTAAACTGGCAACCTGCAGGGTGGGACAGCTGGTGACCCTAAGAACAAAGCAACACTACTGCAAGGGGATACACGCACACACACACACACACACACACACACACACACACACACACACACACACACACACACACACACACACACACACACACACACACACACACACAAACTGCCCATGCTGAGAGTAGAACTTATACCACTCTAGTTTTACATATTATATCACTATATATATATATATATATATATATATATATATATATATATATATATATATATATATATATACACATACATATATTACATGAGCCATGGAGCTTAAATGTTTTTGCAGTGTCTGCCACTACTATTCATGTGGATGACATCTGCAGGTGCTGTAAAGGTTGCCACTGGGGGTTAACAGGTTTGCACAGACCATTAAAATGATATAAGCATAGCACACAAACACAGGCAAGACAACTACACTTCTCTTAGGGCATATACATACACACACACACACACACACACACACACACACACACACACACACACACACACACACACACTCACAGAGTTGCTAGTTTTGGGATTAGAACCCCTACCAATCTGGTTATATACACATACTTACTGCATGCACCACAGAGTTATTGTGGTTAGATGGTATCTAACTGTGCTTCTAATGTGGATGACATCAGTAGGGCTTGAATAAGTTCCCAATGGGGGGGGGGTTAACAGGTTTTTACAGGTCCTTAAAATGGTTTAACTGTCACACACACACACACACACACACACACACACACACACACACACACGACAGCCACACTGTTGCAAATGGATATGCATTCTAACACACATACACTTACAGATTTGCTATCTTTGAGATTAGAACCCCTTTCTATCTAGTTATGTACACTATAGAGCAGTGTACTTATCGCATGCACCATGGTGCTATTGCATTTAGACAGTGTCTAACTGTGCTTCTAAGGTGGTTGACATCAGTAGGCATTGAATAGGTTGCCAAAGGGGCATTAACAGGGTGGAACAGGCCCTCAAAATGGTATAACTATTACACGCACAAGATAGCCCCACTGCTATAAAGGATATATATCACACATATATCACTCACACAGTTACCAATTTTGATATTAGAGCTCCTACTTAATTAGTTGTATGTATTATAGTGCTACGTAGTTATCACATGCACCGCTGAGTTTATGTGACTAGAGACTGTGTAGCTATGCTTCTATGGTGGATGACATGAGCAGGCTCAGTAAAGTAAGCCAATGGTGGGGTTAATAGGTAGGCACAGGCCTTAAAATGTTTTCACATTACACACATATACGCACCACACACACACACACACACACACACACACACACACACACACACACACTAAATTGCCATTGCTGGGATTAGAAACATTACCTATCTTGTTGTATATATGCTAGTGCTATGCATTTATCACATGCACCATGGAGCTTATGCATTTGGAGAGTGTCTCCCACTGCTGTTGGGGTGGATGACATCAGCAGCTGCTGACAGGGAGGCCACGCTTGTGGAGGACACTAGTCACAGGTCCATAAAATGAGTAACCGTTGCACAGACATAAGCCTGTTGGGCATGTGTATTCTGCTGTATGTGGAATGTATACACAAACACAGACATAGGGTGGCTGATATGAGATTGGATCCCCTACCTATCTACTAATACAGACTACAGCTCACCGCACTAATTGCACATGCCACTGGTTACAATCACTGTAGAAGTGGCTGCAGCACTATATCATACTATGCCTTTCAGGGTCTCCTCTCTCTCTCTCTCTCTCTCTCTTTCTCTTTCTCTGTCTCACTGTATATGTGTGTATATGTATATATATATATATATATATATATATATGGGTTCATATGAAAACAACGACACGCAAAAGAATGACATTCACTATATCGAAACATGGGTCCTGCAGGGGGGAAGTAAAGGATATGATACGACACTGTACCCATACTACTTCCCCCCTGCAGGACCCATGTTAGCACTGTACTTACGTATAAATGTAGTGTCGATGTTTTGCAATGTCGATGGTTTCGTTTCGATATAGTGAATGTCGTTCTTTTGCGTGTCGTTGTTTTCATATGAACCCATATATATATATATATATATATATATATATATATATATATATATATATATATATATATATATATATATATATATATGTGTATCTATATACAATTGTACAGATCCAGATATAGCTTATATGTGCCACTTACTGATGGATAAGGATAATCATATCTGATGGGAATAAGAGGAGACGGTTAGGTACACATAGCTGTCTGTATGCACAGAGATCTCAGTTTTATAGTCATAGGTTCATAGGTTCATAAGTTCATACTAGGCTATCTGCCCTAGGGCATTTATAAGCCTAGTCAGAGTTGTGTGGCTTTCACCACCCCTTTGGTTGAAGAATACTATACCCATTAGTTTGCTGTGCCTCTGTCCAGCAGTGATACAGAGATGATCCCCGGGGTAAACCTACGATCTCCCATCCACTGGTCAAGATTCCTCTTGAACAGAGCCAGTGAGGTGCTCTGTCTCACATGGACCGGGATTCTGTTCCACAGCATAGGGAGTCTCTGGGTGATGAATCTGTCCCTCCAGCACGTCCTATTTATATCCATGTTGAGGTTTAATTCTCTTGCTCTTGTGGCTCTGGTGGATTTGGATTTTTTGAGGTGGAGCATGTCCATTAATTCCGGGTTGGACATGGCCTTGTATGTCAGGCACAGGTCACCTCTGAGCAGACGGTATGCGACTGAATAGAGCTGGAGTTTCTTCAGTCGGGCAGCATATGGCATATTTTTGAGCCCCTTTATCCTTTTGGTGAGGAACTTTTTCGGTCTTTCCAATTGCTGCAGGTGTCGGGTAAGATACATTCCGAATGGGGCATTGTACTCAATCATTGGTCTGATAAGTGAAGAGTACAGGGGAACAATGACCTCCCTTGATCTGGATGTGAATCCCTTCATAATCAGGTGGGCAATGTAGAAGGTCCTCCTAACCACTTTGGCAATGTGAGTGTCAAAAGAAAGATTACTGTCAACTTGGGTCCCCAGGTCCCTGATAACCTCTTCTGTGCTTAATGGATTGCCACCTATGTGGTAACTTGGGGTTACCTTGTTTTTACCAAAGGGTATGACTATACATTTTTGGAGTTTAGCTTAAGGCCATGGCTCTGGCACCAGTTATCCATTTCTATGAGACCTCTCTGAAGGATATCTGTGTCTGATGGATTTTCAACTATGGCACCCAGTTTGCAGTCATCTGCAAACTTTGTCAGCCACAATCCTCCTATGTTTGCCTGCACTTCTGAAAAGTAGATGCCGAACAAGAGGGGGCCCAGGACTGAGCCCTGTGGGACACCGCTTGTGACCGGCTTGGAGTCTGACATGGCACCAGCAACTCTAACCCTGTGGGTTCTGTCCTTGAGCCAGTTTGCAACCCATCTTGTGACATATGGGTTTACATTTAAGCTGGTGAGCTTTTCTATGATACCCGAGTGGGGTATTGTGTCGAAAGCTTTTGCAAGGTCAAGGTAGGCTGTGTGAACTGCCTTACCCTCATCAATGGCTTTGGTGACTGTTTCAAAAAAGTCGACCAAGTTCAAGAGGCATGATCTGCCCTTGACAAAGCCGAATTGGGTAGGATCCAATGTCTGTAGGTCCCCTGTGTCTTTATTTATGAGTTCCATTATGATCCTCTCCATAGCTTTGCAGACCAGGCTTGTTAAGCTTATGGGGCGGTAATTACCAGGGTCTGTAGAAGCACCGCCTTTGTGGAGTGGGACCACAGTTGCCGTACGCCACTCTTTGGGTACATATCCTGTGGTAAGGCTAAGATTAAACAGCAGCCTTATGTGTGGGTTTAGTTCCTCATTGAGTTCGTGTAGCACACAGCCGGGGACACCATCCGGTCCCATTGATGCTGTGTTTTTAGCTTTAGTGAGAGCAGCTCTCACCTGGGCATTTGAGATGATTGGGAGGCTGCACTCTGCTGGGATAGATATTTCTCCTTTTGGGGGGGAGGGGAGAAATTTTCACTGAACCTGTCTGCCAGTATGTTTGCAATGTCTGTGGGTTCGGTGATTTTTGTATCATTTTGGACTAATTCTGAGCATATCTGGGAGTTTCCACCCAGATTTCTAACATAGCTAAAGAAAGCCTTATGATTGTCTTTTGAGTCCTTGGCGATTTTTCTCTCAAAGTTGGCCTTGGATGATTTTATGAGTGATCGTAGTTTTTTACTAGTATTGATCAGAGATGTCTTCCCTTTTAGGGATTTTGCTCTATCTTGTAGTAGCTTTCTCCTCTTGTTGTAAAGTTTGTTTATGGCTGGGGTCCACCAGATCAGGCTTGCCTTTGGTGGAAAGGGTCTTGATTTTATTTGGGATTGCTTGATCCATGCAATCCTGGAGGTGCTCATAGAAAGCATTTGTAAGGGATTCAGCAGCGTGGGTTGTGGTTTCCAATGGCTCAGGGGCCTTGAAGGATACCACACCAGTCTTAAGAAGTGTAAAGTTGGCTTTTGAGAAGTTCTTCACTGTGGTCTTTTTTGTTGGGGGTGGGGGTGGGATGTGGATCTCCAGTGAGATTAGTTTATGGTCTGATCTCACCAATGAGGGATATACTTCCGGTGTGGAGCATTTTGTCCCCATGTTTGTGATGATCAGGTCTAGTATATTTTCACCTCTTGTGGGAATGGTGACAAGTTGTTCCATAGCATTTGAGTTTATGAACTCCAGGAACCTTTGGGCTAGGGTAATGTTCCCAGTCTATGTTTGGGTAGTTGAAGTCACCAAATATGATGGTGTTTGGAGAGACATTTATACTCTCCAGTGTCTTCAGGAAGGCTGTGTGGGGTTCCTGAGTTTGAGAGGGTGGCCTGTAACATGCTACAAACTGTAGAGCAGTTTTGCCTATGGTTAATTGCACCTGAATGGTCTCTGATGCTTCGTGAGTTGCCACCAGCCTGGAGGTGTGGGTATCCTTGATGAATATGGATACACCCCCTCCTTTTGTGGTACGGTCCGGGTTTTGGGGCCGAACGCATGATATGAGGTAAAACCTGATAGTGCCGGGGTGCTCTCAGGAGCCTTGAACCAGGTTTCAGTCACAGCACAGACATCAATGTTCTCCATACTAAGGAGGGCTTCGAGGGCGTGCATCTTGAGATTTAGACTTCTGGCATTGAGCAGCATTACCCTTAGTTTTTTTCCATTATTGTTTTCTAGGGCGGTGGGTTTAGAATTTGAGCCTTGTCTAAAAAAGGCACTATGGGGGTGGCAAAAGCCTTTGCCAATATCTGGAAACTCAGGGGTGACAGGTGCAAGCCGTCCCTTGTGAAGCAGCGTGGCTTGTCAAGCATGTCATTCCAGGCAGACAGACATTGGATTCCCTTAGAATGATACCAGAAATTAAGCCAATTATTAAAACTGATCATTTTGTCTCTGTATTGTGGCATCATTCTTGGTGAAGGTAGGATACTGCTCAAGGTCAGGGTCATACCAGCCTGGGCTACATAATCTGAGAGCTCCTTTATGTCTCTTTTCATGTAGTCCAGGGAGGTATGTCTCAGGTCATTCACACCGGCATGGACAATGACTGAGTCATACTTGTACTTGCTGTGGAGTGACCTGAGTGCTTGTGTTATGTGGCGGATTCTAGCGCCCGACAGGCAGCTTACTGTGACCCTCTCCTTGTTCAGTCTGGTGAATGGGACGTCAGTGTGTCTGACTATGGAGTCACCTATGACAAGTGTGTCTGGCATTGTGTTTGGCCTTAGGGGCTGTGACTGATTTGCACACTGACTTTGTGATCTATGTGTTGCTTGTGTTATGTCATGAGGTGGCAGTTGTTTGGGTGTCTGCTTTGGAGGCCTCTGCTGTTTTGGTAGATTTTGATCAGTGCCTCCGAGTATGTCTTTGTGTGTTTATGTGTTTGATTTGTAGTTGTGATAGTTCTATGTGAGACTGGGTTTATGGTGTGTGTGGTTACCTTCTCCTCCTGTCTGGTTTTGCCAGTCCTGAGTTGAGAGAGCTCAGCCTCCAGTTTGGCTATATAGTTGCATCTCTCGCATGTATTTGTGTTTTGTGGGAGGAGGAGAGGGTTGTCTGTGTACATGAGGCAATTGTAACATTGCCTCAATATTCCCAGATTCACCAGCTGAGCAGGAGAGGACGCTAGCAACTGACCCTTTGACATGCTAGAAGAAATGAAAAAGTTTGCTGTGTAACTGAGTCAGAAAGGACCTATAGGGAAGTGGGTACTCAAGGGGGTTTTAAGTTAGTGAAGTACTTTGTATAATATAGAAGTGCTTTACCTGACTAAAAATGCTTTAGGAACAAGTGCTGAGCTTTACAGATAGAGAATAGACTGTTTAGATTACAAGTAGAGCAGTTCTAAGGGAAAAAATGAAGAGCAGACTTTACGGAGCCAGAAATAGTTTAACCTTGTTTAACCGGCGCTGCCCGATGGTGCTCTAGTGGCAACTCCGCGCTAAATGCAGAAAAGGCAGCGCTGCCCGATGGTGCTCTAGTGGCAACTCCGCGCTAAATGCAGAAAAGGCAATAAGTCAGTAGTACAGGCTAGCACACTTTAGTGGGCAGCCAAACAATTAAATTAAACAGCAAACAAACACTTTTCGACTTGAATTAGACTAATTTCGACTAAAATGTACTTTTAAGTGCAGATAATAAAAAATGCAGTAAATAACTATGAAAACAGTTAAAGCTTGCTCTGGGTAAGCAGTAGAACAACAGGTTGCTACATCTCAGTAAATAACTATGAAAACAGTTAAAGCTTGCTCTAGGTAAGCAGTAGAACAACAGGTTGCTGAAATAGCTAAGTGTAGGACCATGCCCAGTGTGACCATCAGTACTTACAATGGGACTCCAGGCTAGACCTACCTGTAGCCCAGTCTGGGATTTCGTGTGCTACAGCCAATTGTTTGCTGAATCTGGAAAGAGTGTATTAGACTGCATAGGAATTTGCATAATATGTCTGGTACATTTTACATAGCACTGTGATTTCCCAGTACATCAGTGGCAGATCATTATAGACTGACATGAGGAACCGATGACAGACATTTGAGTTACTCATTGCATACACTGTAGTGAATCCATGCTACTGCATGAACTGTTCTATTTTCTGCCCTTTCTCCATTTGTCTGGCCAGTAGTTCCTCCTTCCAGTTATATGTGGGCCTTTGTCCTGCCCAGCTCCAGTTCCTAACTTTGTCCACTGTTACTGCTCTATGTAGTTGTAGGTATGCTGCCACTAGGATATTTGATATAACACCACACACAGGGTTACAGACTTCACACCTCTGACTGTACCTGTTTTGCAGGATGTCCAGTATTGCACCCCATATGTCTGCTCTGCTTCTCAGACAGTTTGTGTTGTACTGTTATTATAAGGCTGCATGTTGCCTATACCTCTCTCCCTCATAGAGCCAGACATCTGGCAGAGCCATATATAACAGTGGGACACAGGCCCATACATATGGACTTTTTTAATATTGCTCTTACAAATGTAGACAGTTGGTAGAATGGTTTTGTATTAACATGCATTTTCTGATGGGTTTGAAGTCTGGATCTCAACTGTCTGCAATTGTTTTCTGAAATCAGCCTTTATTAATTTGCCATTAGTTTTCCAGACAAATGCAATGTTATGAAAATTGACCATAAATGAGGGAAGAATGTGGACATTCCGTGGCACTCTGTAGATTTGAGGGCTATGTTGCTGCCAACTGACTTGTAACTACTAGCACATTTATGTGACAGCCTTTACATCTTGTTGCTATTCTGAGATGTAGCAACCTGTTGTTCTAGTAGCCACTGTCTAGGTTACTCAGAGCTGAGTATTGTCCATATCTGTGGCCCCCTGTCTTGTCTCTGGCTTTGTCCAGCTTTCTTGCAGTAACAAATAATGACATATGGACAGTCTGTAAAACTCCTAACATATGTGTAGCTCACATGCAAAATAGTAGGCGCATCCAGTATCGAACCATGAACACCATCAACCATGGTAATATACTTAACTCACTAAGACACAATAGACAGTGTATTGACATTGACCCCTGCATATTATTGAAATGGAAGATGACACCAGGTTGATTGTGACAGCTCTGGGATTGTGTGATCTGCTATTACCTTGAAAACATAATGTTACTGCAGTTGTATGGGAACACAGGTGGGTTGGGGCTATGGGACGTAGCATTGATAGTCAAGCATCTGTCCTATGACCTTGCTGTTTGTAATTCCCTCCTTTGCTGGCTTGGGGCACATTGCTTATTATGGGGTGGACAAGATTGGGCAGATAGTTCCTATTATCCCACATAGCTGTCAGTTGTCTGCAGCTATCCTGGTAGCCCACATTATTCCCTTGCATACATGCGGCAAGTACATACCTATGCTGACATACTGTAGTACCCCATACATTTGTTGTAACAAAGAGTGACTTACCTTGTGCCTGCAGCAATTGATATAATGGTGCTACAGGGTTGAATCTGTTAGATGCACGCAATACACATCCAATACATGTTAGGGTACATGTTGTGTGTTGTGGTTGGCATCCTTTTTAGTGTGTATGTGAGTCGGAGTGAGGTGTCAGTCCCTAGGATGTCAATGCATGTGCTATGCGTTGCCTGTTTGCCAAGGCCAGGTCATACTGTGCATGCCTACATCTGCCTATAGGGACAGGTTGAAGGGGTTCCTCCTTCAAATCCCCCTGTAACTGTGGGGACCTTGGCACTGGTGGGAGACTGTGTGTCCCTTCCCTGTGATGTTCTTGCTGCAGCTGATTCCACAGGATCATATTGTCTAGCATGGTACATACTGTGAACATGTGTGCACATGTGACTGGAGAGTACTGCAGGGCTCCACCAGATATGCAGCAGAACCGTGACTTGAGCAGCCCAAACACAAGCTCTGTGGTGTTCCTAGTTTGAGCATGTGCCTCAGTATGGCATTCTTCAGTAGGTGTGTGTGCAATTCTGATGTGTGTCATTATCCATGGTTCCAGTAAATAGCCAGCATCCCCCAGTAGATGGCCGCATGGGATGTCCCCACCCGGAAAACATCTGGTACAGCTGTGATGCATGCCAGATATGGGAGTCATGATAGCTGCCAGGGCTGCCAGTGCACACATTCAGGATAAGTTCCTGTGCATTGCACATGACCTGGCAGTTGATGGAGTGATACTTCACTGGGTGATGCCTTGATGTGCACGAGTGCAGTCTATGGCACCTAGTACCTCAGCATAGTGTGCAACATGGTGGATGAGATGCATATTCCTGGCCCTCTCCTTAGGAGTGTAGGGTAAATAAATATGCTCACTGGTATGTGCTTATATGGTATCCAGGAACTGGCGGAGTACCCTGGATGCTGATGCCTGTGAGACCCCTATTATGTCCCCAATTGGTCTTTAAAAAGTACCTGTAGCTAATATTCTAAGGGCAACACATACCTTTGTTTCCACTGGGATGGGCTCCCCTCTGTTGGCTGTGGGTCTGAGTTGGGGGTGGCAGAGCTCGGTGAGTTCTTGTAGTATGTAAACAAACAAGGAGGCCAGCACCAAAGTGTTGTAGCATAAGATATTTTAATAATAACATAGCATCATACCAGTTTCTGCACACTTGCCTTCTTCAGTGAATTAACATGCTGTGACACAGAAATACATATATAGTAACTAAAAATACAACTTCCTGTTAAGTCATTTCCTCCAGTGTTATTACAAAAAACATTTAATGTTTATAAGTGATCATTTAACCCTGGTGAAAATAGACCTCCTAATTTAATAATCCAGTATTTTTCTTTACTATTCAAAATGAAATGCCAGCCTAGTTTATTAATGTGGTCCTTGTGGATCTTATCTATAATAGTAAAATGGAACTGGGCAGTGTTTTTTGGCCATTTGCACCTGCCGTACTTGCGAAGAGGTTTGTCCTCTCTATTCTTGTAGTATGTCCCTGTCCACCCTGAAGTGCTCTACAATGTCCAGCTCATGTAGCCCCTGGTAGGTTACTCTGGGCCTAAGCACACTTCTCCTTCTCAGACAGGGCCTATTGTCAGCATAAGCATCATCACTGAACTCAGCCTCAAGCACATACAGATGTAGCAGAGCAGCAACAACCCTTAGCAATATGTCAGTTAAAATTCTGAAGTATGCACTCCAATGCTGCAGAGTATGTGGGAAAATCAGATTGTAGGGTGTGTGCATACTTTATAGTGGTGTGCTACAGATGCAACCTGTATGATTGGCTCATTATGCTGCATCCCACCTGATAGGTATATCACTGGGAGTTTTAATGGGTCAGTGTCTGTTGTATAGGACTTATCAGTCATTTCTACATGATTGGCTTTCCCAGGCTATTTCCTTTTTGTTGTTATTATTTTTTTTCAAATTCTTTCACTGCTAAGCACTGTGGCACAGCGTGCAAACTCATGGCACTAGTATAAACAGTGCTCAGCAGTTTGGACACTCCCCAAAGCATGAGCATGGTCAGCTTTTCTTAAATTAGCTAAAACATATGCCGTTGGGCTAAACACAGCTCAGCAGCATCAGATACACCCCTCTGCTTAGCTGTGCTTAGCTGAGCACAAACAGGCACCGCTGAGCTCTAATCTGCTTACATATAACATGGCACACACCACTTTTGATTTCAGCTACCTGTTCTACAACCTACCCGGTTCTAGCCTTACCATAAGTTGTATCCGTGGACACAGTGGCCCTTTTTGCTATTCAGTAACCCCATCTCATTTACATACAGCTAATGGAGTATACCCGGGATGCTTCACAACTCCAGGGCCTACCTCTGTTGCAAACACTGAAACCTGCCATTGTAGTAATCTGCATGCTGTGCACTATAATGCAATATTTTTGCAAATGTAAAATTTTCTTTTTTTACACTTTTTAATTATTTTTTTTTGCATAATGTCATGTTTGGCAGCACACATTAAAAATATATATTTTTTTATTGATTTGCATTGCTTTTTGGAGAAACTGGCCATAGTGTTGGCCATTTACATGCCTGCAGTGCAATACCCACCCTTTTTTGGGGCTTTTACAGCTCCTGTTTCAATTTTACATTTCAGTACATGGTTTTTGTCCGCATCTTACACCAACACGGCACCTACATGGGTGCCTTTATGCTTCCTGAATCACAAATCAACCTCATTTGCATGGATTTCACCAGCTTATGAGGTAATTTGATTCCGCAGACAATTTCGTGTCTGCACGCTACTGCATGCCCTTCCACCCCAGTTATTGGATCGCTCGAGGGCCATGTTCTGTGTTGGGGCCATGCCACTATGCCTACATGGCAAATCTCTCCATTTAGGCTTTACCCCCAATGTCTTTGCATAATTGCACAGTTTGTACAATTGTCTCTGAATCTCTTATGGACTTGGCACTGCACAGAACTGCATACCAGTCTTACTTCATAGTGTACAAGTTTTAAACTAATAATTATGCACTGCAAAACATAAAAAGATATTGCTTCACAAAATTATGAATCTATGACAGATTATTTTATGTAATAGCATGTGCAAAAAAAAAAAAAAAAAAGAAAACACAAACTCTAAAGTGAAAGCTCTTATATGACAAGATTTTTTTTATAATTTATGTGAATATAAAAATTAAAATAAATAACCCTGTGGGGTCAGCTCAAGGTCACTTTCCTCCGTGCAAACCAGTATTGGTGTGGATGGTGGGTCATTCACAATAGTGATTAAATATATGACTGCATGATTTCAGCAATGAGGGCAGGAGCACACAGTAATTATAAGGTGAATAACACTTAGGTACTCTGAAAAAGTATTATACTTTAACTAGGGTTACCACCTGTCCCTCTTAGTGAGGGACATTCCCTCTTTGGGCAGTTGTATCCTGCAGGAAAAAGCTAAAAAAAGGCAAATGTCCTGAGATATTAGGACAAAAAATATTTCCTAATTTTTCTTAAACAGTTGCATAAAGCAATATTTTTTTATCTGAAGCACCTAAATACTATAAGAAATAGCATATACAACTTTAAATACTACATGAATAAGCTTTTATTTTGGCAAAAAAGTGAAGTTCTGTCCTTCGCACATGCTATGGGTATATTTCATCCTGCAAATGTTCTCATTTCTACAACAAACGCCCCACTTCTGTCATCTGAAAAGGTGACAACCCTAACTTTAACTGTTTGGCAGTGACAACAGATGTTTAAATACAGAAAATAGTACAGCAGCCTGTGTGACCTGCAGTACAGCAGTATATAACCCACTGTAGAGAGCTATGCATTTTGCTTATGGTACATATCTAATAACATTGCAACCCGATGCAGAATTAGTAAGCAAAGCATTGCAATAATTATAGAGTTATATTATGGGAGTGCAACGAGGTGTATCCTCCTAAAGAACAGTGCACAAACTGAGATAGGTATCATACAGCTAGGAGCTATTCTAAGGCTGTAGAGGAGGGCATCACTGCTTTTCTGCCTCACGAATAGTGTAAGAATTTTTTTTAAAAAACAGCCTACTGTGTAGTACAGATATCTCTGAAATGATACATGTCAAATGAAGCATTATACTCAGTAACTGGCTAAATGATGGCTGAATAAAGAAACAAAATGGCAGCCCTATATCTAGACACAATCTCTTGTTTATAAGCTGAACAATATAGGAGTTTCTTATGACAATGAACACATGTTGGTTGAAGGTTAAAGTCACCATCCACATAAATTCCCAAATCCTATACAGCTAGGTCAACTATTAGGGGCATATTGTCACTGTGACCGTTCTCCAGGATAGATGACTTCCCAACCATCCACATAAATTCCCAAATCCTATACAGCTAGGTCAACTATTAGGGGCATATTGTCATTATGGCCATTCTCCAGGATAGATGACTTCCCAAAGAATATGATAAGGCATTTTTGACATTTAGTTTCTGTTCATAATTTTGGAAGCAGTTATATTTATTTGGGACAAACCTTCCCTATGGGTTGGCTAACTCATATGGGGATTCAATGGCTGCTACTAGCTTGCAGTTATTTGCAAACATAGTCAGCCATAGCCCTTTCATACTGTTTTTTTTATTTCAGAGAAGTAGATGCCAAACAGGCGACATCCTCCACTGCTGACTGGATTCTTTGTGGAAGTAACTTCTCCATTTTTATATCTTTGTTTTCCTTGTTTTCTTTGTTTGTTCTTAGTTTTGCACTAAATAATTAAAATTTGATGACAGCTAAGTGAGAATTAGTTTATTACCTGGAGAACCTTACTGTGCAGTCAAAAAGACCAATACAAGTAGTCAAGAGTAAAACTGGAAAGAGTTCAAATCAGTTAAAAATACTGCATCGCAACAAATTATGACACAAAATAATCTCTTTGAGGATATATCAGGCAAAATAAAGTATTGTGGGCAAAGATTTTAAATGGTTACGTAGAATGGACAAATCAGATATTTTTCAGTCTTTTCAGATGTGTAGCTAGCCCTCTGATGCCCTGAGCCTCTCCTTGATATGGCACACCCCTTATCTTTAAGTTTAGGATCAAAATGGTCCTTCCTGTTCTTTAGTCTGTCGTAGAGTGTTCGCTACAAAAGTACTAAGTGGCGTGCTACATTTATCAGGAATTAGCATTAGCTTTTCAGTCTTGTTCAAAAATGCTGGTAATTTTGCTAAACCACAGACATGTATACGGCTAAAACACCTAGTAAATGTACTACTGGCATTCAGAAACTAAATACATGTAAAGAAGATTACACCCCTTGACATCTTGTACCTGTTGCAGCTGCACCCTACATCTATCGCTAGCTATGCTTCTGGTCTAAATGAATATAAACACTTGCATTACTAATGTGCATAATACACATGTTATATACATGGAGACAAGTAAAAATAACAGACCTCTATCAGCATTTATTAAATAGCATCTATAATAAACTTCTCTGACAGTCTGTTAGTTTTAAATGACCTTACCAGCAGTCAGACAAAGCAAAATCATGTTAGTAAACTTATCATAACAGCAGATGTTCAAATAGATCACTACTGCAGTAGCCTTAGCTATATTAGATAAATCCTGCTGACACTGATCCACCTGGCCAGCTTCCAAAGCTTTAGAGCTCCTTCCAGGCACCCTAGTCACTGTGCAGCTCATGGAGAACAGGATAAGTCAGTGTCTAGGGTACCAAACTTTTAGAGCTTTCTTGCTTTATAACAGAACATGAAGGCTAAAGCCCTGTCCACTAAATATATGTTAGAAGAACAGGAAAGCAAATACAGCTACACCCTGCCAAAAAGCAGAAACCTAAAAAGGGTGGACTAGTATAGTGAGAGAGAGAGAGAGAGACCACAACTACTTAAAAAGTGATCTATTCAAACGTGCACTATTATGAAATGTTTACTTACACATCTGTATTATGTCCCGCATCAGATCACTGTTGTAATAGCCTAAGCTTTATGGAATGAATATCATAGCTTAGAAAATAAGGGAGGTGGAAGAAGGATCAGTGTCCAGTAGACTCTAAAGAATAATACCAGCAAAGTCTGCTCTGGACCTAAGGAAGGAATCTTATTTGTTGTGCTTAGTAAAAGTGTGTATAGATGACCAAGTTGCTGCTTCTAGTATATTTCTAGAGTGCCTTCCTTTCAGAATGCCACAAAAGAAGCAAGAACCCTAACAAAATGAGCTCTGACTTTGCTTGGAAGTGTCTTGTTATATGAGAATAGCAAAAGGAAATAGCATGAGGCAATCATTTAGTATCTGTCTGGATTGAAAATGCTTGTGTCTTTCTCTTCTCTTCATAGGAAATAAACAGCTGATAACAATCCTAACATCTCTGTCCTGCCGTTGTGTTGTATTTGAGTTGCTGGAGGACTTCCAAAGTGTGTAAAATTTGTTTTCCTTATTTTAGCTTCTAGAAAGAAAAGAGGGAGATGACTGTCCTGGTTCAGTGTAAGTTATGAAACAGCCTTAGGTGAAACAAATGACTTGTTCTCAAAGTATTGCTATCTTTGTGAGAAATAAGCTAGGAATGACTCACTGTAAGTCAAAGCAATGAGTAACACTTTTTTTTTTCTAAGATAAGTACTTCAAATTGGTCTCTTTAGCAGGCTCAGAAGCAAACAGAGTAAGGGTGTAATTCAATAAAGCCTACACCGAGAGTTTCACCATGTAGGCATAGGGGCACAGCCTCAACAAAGAACATGACCGCTGAGCGATCCAATAAACAGGGCTGAGGAGTGTGAATGAGCGTATGGACACAGAAGTGTCCCCAGAATGCAAACACCTCATAAGATGGTGAAATCCATGAAAATGAGGATGGTTTGCAATACAATAAGCAAAAAGGCACCCGTGTAGGTGCCGTGTTGTTGTAAGAAATGTATGTGGATAGAAAGCATGCACCGGACTATAAATTTTAAACAGGGGCTGTAAAAGACCAAAACAAGCGTGGATATGGCATTGAAGGCATGCAAATGGCCAAAATTAAGGCCAGTGAGTCCAAAAAGCAATGCAAATAAATAAAACAAATATTTTTAATACGTATATCACGTTTGCATGGTGTTCAATGATGCGCAAGCATGGTATTATGCAAAAAAAAAAAATAATAATAATAATAATAATATATATATATATATATATATATATATATATATATATATATAATTATATAAAAAAAGTGTAAAATATGAAAATTACACATTTGGAAATATATTGCATAAAGGTGCCTAGCATGCAGAGTCTTAAAATGGCAGGTGTCAATGGTTGCTATGGAGACAGGCCCTGGAGTAGTGAAGTATACAGGCTATACGCAATTATCTGTATGTAAATGAGCTGAGGTTACTGAATAGCAAAAAGGGCCACTGTGTCCGCAGATAAAACGCATAGTAGGGCTAGAACTGTCTAGGCAGTAGTAGAATAGGTAGCGGACATCAAAAGGGGATGTGTCACTAGGGTGTCACTATAAGTTTAAGCGGATTGGAACTCAGCTAAGCACAGCTAAGGAAGGGGTGGGGTGTCTGATTTTGCTGAGCTGTGTTTAACCCCTGCAGCACATGTTTTAGCTGATTTAATAAAAGCTAAGCATGCCCATACTTGGGGGAGTGTCAAAACTGCTGACCACTGTTTACACTAGCACTGTGGGTTTGTATGGTGGGCCACAGTGCCTAGCAGTGAAAGAATTAAAAAAAAAAAAAAAAAAAAAAAAAAAAAGGAAATAGCCAGGGGAAGCCAAGCCAATCAAGTAGAAATTACTAATAAGCCCTGTTCAACAGTCACTGGCCCAAACTCACAATGATATACCTGTCAGGTGGAATGCAGCATAATGAGCCAACCACTCAGGCTGCATCTGCAGCACACCACTATAAAGTATGCATACACCCTAAAATTTGATTTTTCCCACATACTCTGCACCATTGCAGTACACACTTTCGAATTTTAACTGACAAAATGCTAGGGCTGCTGCTGCTCTGCTACATCTGTATGCACTTGAGGCTGAGGTCAGTGATGATGCTGATGCTGATGCTAACAATAGGCCCAGACTGAAAAGGAGAAAAGTGTTCAGGCCCAGGGTAACTATCCAGGGGTTACATGAGCTGGAGATTGTAGAGTGCTCCAAGATGGACAGAGACATACTACAAGAACTCACAGAGCTCTGCCACCCTCAACTCAGACCCACAGCGAGCAGAGGGGAACCCATCCCAGTGGAAACAAAGGTATGTGTAGCCCTTAGAATATTAGCTACAGGTACTTTTCAAAGACCAACTGGGGACATAACAGGAGTTTCACAGGCATCTGCATCAAGGGCAGTCCACCAGTTCCTGGATGCCATACAAGCACATGCCAGTGAGCACATTTATTTACCTTGCACTCCTGAGGGGAGGGTCAGCGATATGTGTTTCTTCCACTGTGTAGCACATTACCCTGAGGTACTGGGTGCCATAGACTGCACTAGTGTGCACATCAGAGCACCACCTGGTGAAGAGGATAGGGTCTATGTCAACCGCAAGGGATATCATTCCATCAACTGCCAGGTCGTGTGCAATTCACAACTCCCACATCTAGCACGCATCACAACTGTACCAGACGTTTGCCAGGGGGGACATGCCATATGGCCATCTACTGGAGGGATGCTGGCTAGACAGTGGAACTATGGATGATGACATCCATCAGAAATGCATGCACATCTACTGAAAAATGCCATAATGAGGCAAACACACAAACTAGGGACATCATAGAGCATGTGTTTGGGCTGCTAAACTCATGGTTCCACTGCCACGATATATCTGGTGGAGTCCTACACTACTCCCCAGCTACATGTGCACACTTGTTCACAGTATGTGCCATGCTACACAATATGACCCTGCAGAAACAGCTGTGGCAGGAACATCACAGGGAGGGACACAAAACCCCCCACCAGTGCCAAGGTCCCCACAGGCATAGGGTGACTCTGAGGAGGAACCCCATCAGCCTGTCCCTGTAGACAGATGTAGGCATGCCCAGTATGCCCTGGCCTTGTCAAAGAGGCAATGCATAGCACATACAATGACAACCTAGGGTCCTAGGTACTGGCACCACACTCATCACTCAGACTCACATACATAGTAAAAAGAATGCCAGCCACACCACACAACCTGTACCTTACCATGTACTGGTTATGTGCTGCATAAATCAGACTGAGACAGCCCTGAAGCACTGTTCTCAACTGCTGCATGCACAAGGTAAGTCACTCTTCTTTACAACAAATGAATGGGGAAGTAGACTGTGGTAGCATATGTATGGACCTGCTGCATGTATGCAAGGGAATAGAATGCGCTACATGAATAGCTTGCGACAACTGTCAGCTGTGTGGGACAACAGTAACTTTCTGTCCAATATGGGCAAACCCATAACATGCAGTAGGCCCCAAACCAGCAAAACCCACTGCACTATGTGAGGGAATTACAAACAGTGGTGTCACAGGACAGATGCTTGCCTGTCAATGCTAGAGTCCCCTACCCCCAACGCACCCATGTTCCCATACATCTGCAGTGACAGTATGTTTGCAAGGTAATAGCAGAAGACCACACAATCCCTGGCATGTCCCAATTAACCTGGAGACATTTACCATTTCCAAAATATGCAGGGGTCAATGTGCTATGTACATCTGTGGTTGATAATGTCAGGAAGTAAACTGCACTGTCTGGTAGCTGTCATGCCTTAGTGGGCTAAGTACATTACCTTGGTTAATGGGGTACATGATTCAAAACTACTGTTTTGTATGTGAGCTACAACTATGGTGAGAGTTCTACAGACTGCTCATATGTCAGTATTTGTTACTGTAAGAAAGGTGGACAAAGACAGAGACAATGGAGGGACAATGGGCCACAGATATGGACAGTGCACAGCTCTGAGTAACCTAGACAGCATGTTGTAACAAGTCAGTGTAGCACCAGGGTATGAAGGCTGTCATGTAACTGTGTCAGTACTTACAACAAATCAGTAGGCACCATTCATACCTCAGGCATGTACAGAGTTTCGCAGAATGCCCACATTTATGCCTTATATACTTGTTCTGTTTGTCATAACATTACAGTTTTCTGGCAAACTACAGGCAATTCAATAAAGGTTGCTGTGAGAAAATAATGACAGACAGTTGAGATGCAGACTTCATACCCATCAGAAAATGCATGTCAATACAAAACCATTCTACCAACTATCTAAGTTTGTAAAAGTAATATTAAAATCTTGTCCCCATGTTTGGGCCTGTGTCCCACTGTTATATATGGCCCAGTCCAGATTTCTGAGTGTAAGAGTTTGAGAGGTATGGGCAACATGTAGCCTTATAATAACAGTACAACACAAACTGTCTGAGGACCAGAGCAGGCGTATGGGGCACAATGCTGGACACCCTGCAAAACAGGTACAGTCAGAGGTGTGAAGTCTGTACCCCTGTGTGTGGTGTTACATCTCTTACTCCAGTCACAGCATACCTACAACTACATAGAGCAGCAACTGTGGACAAAGCCAGGAACTGGAGCATGGAAGATCAAAGGCCCATATATAAGGGGAAGGAGAAACTACTGGCCAGACAAATGTAGAAAGTGTAGAATAGAACAGTTTTGTGCAGCAGCATGGAGTTGGTAACCCAAATGTCTGTCAGTGGTTCCTCACATCAATATATAATGATCTGCCACTGATGTACCAAGAACTCACAGTGCTATGTAAAATGTACCAGACATATTATGCAAAACTCTATTCAGTCCAATACACTCTGTACACACCCTAGATATGGGTCAGATATTATGGACAGCACACAGCCAGGAAATCCCTCATGCATTACATCAGGGAGGTGCTGGACTGTTTAATCAGGTTCAGCAGACAATTGGCTGTAGCACACAAAATCTTGGACTGGACTACAGGTAGGTCTGGCCTGGAGTCCCATTGTAAGTACTGATGGTCATACTGGGCATGCTCCTACACTTAACTAATTTCATCCCATGTCTGAACCCACATCTGACTATAGAATTGAGATGTCCATATATCTCTGTGCATACAGACAGCTATCTATACCTTAACTGTCTCTCCCTAGTCCCATCAGACATGATTAC